>NC_091471.1:5384866-5432366 GCF_036971445.1 Narcine bancroftii | reverse complement strand
CCCCCCCCACCTCTCCCCTGCCTATCCTGGGATCCAGAGTGTGACCATTCACTTTATGCTTCTTGTCCACTCAACTGGAGCTGGCTCCCACCCTCCCTTGAGACACACTTCAAATTTCCACGTTCCCTTGAAAGTTACGATGTTAGAAGTAACACAAAAGTCTGCAGAAGATGCTGGAGAAACCAGCAGGACGAACATTGTCCCTTACACAGCAAAGATAAAGATGCAGAACCGACGTTTTGGGCTTGAGCCCTTCATTGAAGTGTGGAGAAATGTCGGCAGGCGTCTGGTCAAAAAGATGAGAGGAGGAGGGATGGAGGGCAGGAGAATGAGGTGGTAGGTGGAGAAGGGAGGGAGGGGACAGCAGCGAGCAAAGGGGAGGAGGGAGGGCTGGGTGAATAGAGAGGGAAGGGGGTGGAGAGCTGACGGGGGAAGGGAAGGGAGGGGGAAAGGAGAGCAGGTTAGCATAAACCGGAAAAGTTGATGTTAACGCCATCTGGCTGGAGAGGACCCAGTTGGAAAATCGGTGTTGTTCCTCTAATTTCCATGTAGTCCTGGTGGGATTGTACCTGAGGCCATGGACAGACATGTGAGCATGGGAGTGGGGCACAAAATTGAAGTGGTTGGCCATTGGGAGGTCTCCGTCTCTGGTGCGGACGGAGCGAAGGTGCTCAGTGAGTTCATTGGAAAGTTGCACGGTTCACTGGAACAAAGTTTACTTGAACATCATCTTTTAAAAAAAAGAATTTAAAGTATTTTTGGTATGAAAAGAATCTGAAATCTTGCTTGCAAGGCGTATCAAAGTTCCTGGAACATTACCTGAAACACATCAGTCCAGCACTAAGGTTGTGAGGAATAAACATCACCTTCTCTGATCTACCGACACCAACACAATAGTCAAGAATGTGGATCAGAAACTTGACAAAATTTGGCCTCTGCTGTGCACCACTGAAAAGCATCCTATATCCTATCAGGGTGTGTCAGTGGGCGGGATGACAACGGCTCCCCAAGACCACGAGAAATGGCAGAAGCTTGTGAAAGTGGTTTAGGCCATCACACACACACACACACACTCTCACACACACACACACACACACACACACACACACACACACACACACACACACTCACACACACACTCTCTCACACACACACACACACACACACACACACTCACACGCTCACACACACACACACACACATACACACACACACACTCACACTCACACTCACGCACACACACACACTCACACTCTCACACACACACATACACTGTCTCTCACACACACACACTCACACTCACGCACACACACACACACTCACACTCACACACACACACACACTCACACTCACGCACACACACACACTCACACTCTCACACACACACATACACTGTCTCTCACACACACACTCACACTCTCACACACACACACATACACTGTCTCTCTCACACACACACACACACACACATACTCACACTCATGCACACACACACACTCACACTCTCTCACACACACACACACACACACTCACACTCACGCACACACACTCACACTCTCACACACACACACATACACTGTCTCTCACACACACACACACACACACACACACACACACACACACACACACACACTGTAGGTCAGGAGCATGGGGGCTCAAGTGCAATCTCACACAAGATCTTTGACCCACTACAGACAGCTTCTTTCCGCAGGTTGAGGGATTGATGAACGGTGTCCTGTAACCAAATTAATAATTTATTTTAAATTACATCTCGATATGTGATAGAACCATACAACATTACGAAACAGAAACAGGCCCCTTTTGCCCTTCTAGTCTGTGCAACACCATTTTTCTGCCTAGTCCCACTGACCTGCACCCAGTCCATATCACTGGTCCCAGTGAGCTGCACAGCCTAAACCCTCATTCCACACCTCCACCACTCTCTGGTTGAAGAAGTTCCCCCTAAACGTTCCCCCTTTTACCTTTAACCCGTGTCCTCTGGTTTGTATCTCACCTACCCTCAGTGGAAAAAGCTGATCTACATTCACTCTGTCGATTCCCTTCATAATTTTAAATACCTCTATCAAATCTCCCCTCTTTCTTCTACACCCTAGGGAATAAAGTCCTAACCTGTTTAACGTTTCCCTGTAACTCAGTTCACTATGTGCTGCGTATTGTGCGTGCATGTATTGTGCACTGTGGTCCAGAGAAACACCTCTGCATCTGGTTGTATATATACAGTAAGATGATAATGAACCTGGGCTATTCCTCCCTCCTGATGGTAGTGGTTCAAAGATCCTGTGTGAGGGATGGCGGGGATCCTTGATAATTCTCTGAGCCTTATTCCCAGTGATCTTCTTGGCCAATTTAAAGGCTTCTTTGAATGAAATTGAGCATTTTCACCTTTGACAAATCCTACTGGGAGTGCTGTATCCCAGCACGATTTGATTCATGTGGTAGCAACACGCCAACTGCAGAGTTTGTTGTCTTGCCAAAATCTGGGCTTGGGATAACCTCATGTTTCATTTGTGATATATAACCTCTGGAACCCGTCTCATTGGGTCTGTCATGTTCCCAGACGTGGAGTGATGAGGAATTGACGGATTATTCTTGCAATCTGACTCCTTATCGTTCGCCCCCTGTCGAATGTGAGGTAATGGCTTCATTGGGGAATAATCTGGGATTTATCTCCTCTCATTTACCCTGGGAGAAATAAAGCAGAATTGATGCACTCATCAGTGTCAAACTGAAGCCTTGACTTGCGTTGTTAATGTACATAAATCTGCTCTTTGAGGGCCGACTTTGCACAGTTAATTAGATTGTCTCAGTGGAATTCATGCTCCTGGCCAGACAAGGCAACCTGATGCTGAAATTACCACGGAAAGTTCCAGACAATTAACTCGAGAAGGCGTTCTGCCAAACCCAGGGCCTGGTGTATAATTGGAATTCTTTTGGATGAGATTGGAGACCATTGGAAAAATGGTGATGCTGTAACAGTCGCGCTGCCACTGGTGTGGACCTGCAGGGAGCAGCAGAGACGCAGCGCTCCCACGGGCTCCAACCGCCCTGTCCATCGGCTCCATGCGGGCTACGAACGGCCCGTGAAAGGAGCTGACGGTGGTTTTATTCAAAGTCCTGTGACCGCAGGGTCTGTGCCCAAGATGGCGGTGCTCATGATCGGCAATGGCCGCGAGGGGTTACAGATGCATGGGAAGCAGAGGGCTGCCGCAGGGCACCATAAAATGGTGAGACCAACTCCCAACCACCAACTCAGAAGCAGAAGCAGAGGAGATGACCCACGGGACGGTGACCACGGTGGCGGGCCCAGTGAGGGGGTCTGCAGCTGAAAGACCCACACATGTGGTAGGTCTGCTGGCGCCTCGAGACGAGGAACCCACGGAGGCTGCGGCCGCTGGGGACTGTGATCAAGGGACTCACGCCGGGCTGTGGACCGCTGGGGACCGGCTCAAAACTGGATGAAGGAGGCACCAGGAATCGGAATCGGGATCCGAGAGGGTGCCGAGGGTTCCTGACTGTGTGGAGATTCAGATCTAGAGCTTGGGCCTGCTGCTAGTTTGGACTGGACTCTGTGGAGGCTGTGGGAGGACTGGAAGCAAATCCACGGACGCTTGGTGACTCTGGAGGGACTCTCTTAGGCTTCTCTTTCTCTGACTGTAAGAGGCGTTTCAGGCCATTTCTGCTGATGGTAAATCTGTCTGCCTTACAGCAGACACAAGGAATTTCATGTAATATGACATCGTTTATTACATGACAATAGATTGAATCTTGAATCTTGAGACAACTGCATCCTGAGGCACATCCAAAGACCTCATGCCAATACCCCTGTCCTCTGTTGGAGTCCTTCAGTAGTTCAGGGGAATTGTCATCCAAAGTGTTTGCTTTCCTTCTCTCTCTCCTCAAGGTCACTGTCTGGTCTGCAGGTGCCCTGTCACATCCATCGCTGAACAACGTCTACAGGTGCCTTGTGGGCTAATTGCATCAATAATTCTGTAGTGTAAAGTGGAGACCACCAAGATCCTAATAATTCACTGAACTAGGGACCTATCATGGACACTCAATATCTCCTCATTTGTCAGGAAGGCACAACAGCAACTGGACTTCCTGAGAAGATTGAAGTCGGAAAGGCTATTGGCCACCATTATGTCAACCTTGTACAGGGGCTCTATCGAGAGCGTCCTGGCTGGCTGCGTCACAGTGTGGTCTGGTTGCTGCAGAGAAATGGATCTGTGGTCAATCTACAGGACCATAAGAGTGGCAGAGAGGATTACTGGAGTCTCCCTCCGCCCCCCCCATCGATGTGATCTACTGGGATCGTTGTCTGAAGAGGGCTTGCAAAACCATTGAGGACCTCTTCCACCCCACACACAGCATCTTTCAGCTGCTCCCATTGGGGAAGAGATACAGGAGGATCAGAGCCAGTGCCACCAGGCTGAGGAGCAGGTTCTTCCCACGGGCAGTGAGAATACTGAACAACCAAAGGAACTGCTCACACTGACCCTTCGAGACTCTCACATTCATTAAACAATATTATTTATTTATTTGTATGGGTGAAATACTTGTCCTGTGTGCGTCTTTTCTTCCTTCTTTTGGCTCTCCCTCCTGTAGAATGACGATGGTCCCTTTCAGTCAGTTTGTGGGGTTTGTTACAAGGATATCCCACTCCTCAGAAAGGAACAGCATGTGAATGAATAGATTTTAGGTGAGGGGGGGTTGCACAGATCCAGACCCACTCTCTTGACATCCCCTCCCTGATCCAGCAGCCTGCTGAGGTCCAAGATGGCCGGTAAGAGTTCTGTGGCAGTGAATGGCCAGACCAAGCTTTGATGCAAGGGACGCCCTTTCCGCGCTTCATGGCACGTGTTTGCCAGACGGCCGTTGACCCTATGAGAGGGTTTGTCCACCCTTTAACAGGTCTTGTTTTTCATCCTGCAGGTGTTCTAGCCACCCTCCGCACCAGGCAAGCCTGGTGGGGGGTACCCATTTAGTCGCCGATCACCCGAAAATTCGACGAGTAGTACGGAGTTAAATGGTACCAATATCACTCGGACGAGTAACCTGACGTATGTGTGTTACGGCTGCACATTTTGTACTGAGAATCAGAGAATACTGTTTCGTTGGGTTGTACTTGTAGAATCAGAGGACTTGACTTGACATAAATATACTACTTACCTTCAGTAAAACACTGAAGTCTGCAGACACTGCGGTTGAGGTAAAAGCTGCTGGAGAAACTCAGCTGGCCAGTGTCCTTTATGTAGCAAAGATAAAGGCACAGAACCAACGTTTTGGGCTTGAGCCCTTCATCAAGGTGTGTAAAAACTGTAGACAGAGACCCAAATAAAATGCTGGTGGGGGAGGGGCACGGTTCCACAGGCAGGAGGTATTGGGTGGATGAGGGAGGAAGGGAACGCCAGGAAACAGGGGGAGGAGGGATGGGTCTGTGAATGGAAAGGGAAGGGGGTGGAGATCTGGGGGAAGGAAGACTAAGGGAAAGGAAGACTAAGGGAAAGGGAAGGAGGTGGAGATCTGGGGGAGAGGAAGACTAAGGGAAAAGGAAGGGAGGGAGAACGGGGAGCAGTTTAGCAGAAATCGGACAAGTCGATGTTAATGCCATCCGGCTGACAAAGGCCCAGCCGGAAAATCAGGTGATGTTCCTCCAATTTCTGGGTGTTTGTTGGGCGCTATCGGTAGCCCCAATAATGACACAGACAAAGGCTGAGGGGAATGATAGGCTTTATTGTATTAGAGACTGCTGGCCAGGGTACATCACTCTTTATGGCCCGGGCTCACATGGCCAGGACCAGGGAGGAGTCAAGGACAGGAAGACACCCAGAGGGCTGGCCAGCCAGTGCACATAATCATATCACCACATTCACCCCCTCTTTAAAAAAATGGAACCCACTGGAAAACAAACAGCAAACCGGGGATGATAACATTAACAATAATCTCAGTAGCAATATCAAGATTATCATAAACAGGGGTGGAAAGAGCAGATATCCCCCCACCAGCTGGAGGTTTAGCCACACAGGCGACCTCCTCTTTCTGTTGGACCACCGGGGAACTGACGAGGCCATGTAGCTCTCCTCCGGAGAGGGGGCCAACGGGGGAGAATCCGCTGCAGGGATCGACAAGATCAGGGTGTTGGCAGGGGACTCCCAGGGTGATGGGGGGGCTGTCCTCTGCTGCTTCATGGGGTGTAGAAGCTTGGACGTCCGGCAGCAAGGTAGGCAGCTCGGAGTCCAGGGTCGTGCTCTGGTGCAGCACGATTGAGTCCGCGGCATGGTCGGTGGCCGGCAAAGGAGTCTCAGGGTCTCCAGCCTTTGCCAGGTCTTGTATTGGCACAGTGTTCTCGTGGCCATCTGGGTACCTCACAAATGAGTATTGGGGGTTTGCATGTATGAGGTGCACTGCTTCAACCAGTGGGCCCGTCTTATGGCCCCTGACGTGCTTCCGAAGCAGAACTGGCCCTGGGGGTCATAAGCCAGGGAGGGATGGAGGAACCATTCGCCGATCTCCTAGGGAAAGCAAAGAGGCGTTTATGCAGGGTGGTGTTAGTGGCGGTGCACAGTAATGACGGGATGGCGTGGAGAACCTCGGGCAAGATGTCCTGCCAGCGGGACACTGGCATATTTTTGGACCTAAGGGCTAGGAGCACCGCCTTCCAGATGGTGCCATTCTCCCTTTCCCCCTGGCCATTACCTCTGGGTTATAGCTGGTGGTCCTGCTGGTGGCTATGCCTCTGGCCAAGAAGTACTGTCTCAGCTCCTCATTCATGTACGAGGTCTCCTGGACACTATGAATATAGTCGAGGTACCTGAACAGAGGGAAGATGCTGCACAGGGCCTTGATAACTGTAGCTGAGGTCATATCTGGGCAGGGAATTGCAAGGGGAACCTGGAGAATTCGTCCACCATCATCAGGAAGTAGACATTCCTATTTGTGGTTGGGAGGGGGCCCTTGAAATCGACACTGAACTCATTGGTCAACATGGAGGTCAGCATCTTGGCCGGGCCTCCCCACCAATGACGACGATGAAGAAATGCCTGTCCTAGCATCGGTGGCACTGAACCAAGCCAGCCCTCACCCGATCTCGAACTCCATGATGCAGATCGAGGTGAATGGCCATAAAAAGAACTGTCTTTTCGATAGCAGCAGTACGGAAAGTTTCGTGTTTGAAAGAGCGAGTGGCCTTGATGAGGTGTGCCTTCTCTGGGCGGTAGAACTGAGGCTTACACTCGGCGCAGATCTGGCAGCGTCTGGTCGTGGACCGGACATCCTCTACGGAGTACGGGAGGTTCCATGTCTTAACAAAATGGTACAACTGTGTGACTTCGGGGTGGTACAGATTATCGTGCAGGGTCAGGAGACGGTTGAGATGTGCGCTGGCGCACATCCCTCGGGATAGGACGTTCGGGGGGGTCATTGAGCTTACCCAGCTGGTACAAGATGTCATAGTTGTAGGTGGATAATTCAATCCTCCACCTCAGAATCTGGTCATTCTTGATCTTACCCCACTATTTAGCATTGAACATGAAGGTCACTACCCACTGGTCAGTGAGCAGGGTAAACCTCTTACCGGCCAGGTAGTGTTACCAGTGGTGCACCGCTTCAACGATAGCTTGAGCTTCCTTCTTGACGAAGGAGTGCCAGAGTTTGGGAACGTGAAGGCTGTGGGAAAAAAATGCTAATGGCCTGCCTGCCTGGTTTAATGTGGCGGACAGTGCGACATTGGAGGCATTGCTCTCCATCTGGAAGGGGATGGATTCAACCATGGCATGCATCGTGGCCTTAGCGATGTCTTCCCGAATTTGGTCAAAAGCGGCCTGGGCCTCCGCCGATAATGGGAAGGTGGTCGTACAGATTAGGGGGGTGGGCCTTATCGGCGTAGTTGGGCACCCATTGAGCATAATATGAAAACAGTCCCAGGTACTTCTTAAGCACCTTCAGGGTGTTTGGGACAGGGAGCTCCATGAAGGGTCGCATGCAGCCTGGGTCTGGGGCAATGACACCATGTGCCACGATGCATCCATGAAAGGCCAGGTGCTCCGTGTTGAACACGCATTTGTCCTTGTTGTATGTCAAGTTGAAGGACTTGGCCATATGCAAGAACTTTGCGAGGTTCGCATCATGGTCCTGCTGGTCATGGCCACAGATGGTGACATTGTTGAGGTAGGGGAACGTTGGCATCAGCCTGTGTTCCTCCACCATCTGGTCCATTACTCTCTGAAAGGCAGAAACACCGTTAGTAACACCGAAGGGTACCCACAGGAAATGGAAGAGTTTCCCGTTGGCCTCGAATCCGGTATAGATTCGATCGCTCAAACGAAGGGGAACTTGGTGGTAAGCCGACTTGAGGTCAATGGTCGAAAAAACTCTGTACTTTGCGACTTTATTGACCAAGTCAGCTATCCAGGGTAGCGGGCATGCATCCACCTGGTGAAGCGGTTGATGGTTTGACTGTAATCAATTACCATCCGGGGCTGGCCCGCTCCTCTGACCACAAGGACTTGCTCTCTCCAGGGACTGGTGCTAGGGGCTATGATCCCCTCCGCTAGGAGTTGCTGAGCCTCAGCCCAGATGAATTGCATGTCCTCTGTACTATAGCGCCTACTTTTGGTGGCGATCGGTTTTCAATCTGGGGTGAGGTTCATAACAGTGACAGGGGGGGAGGGCAACCGTAGAGTGGTGAGAGGACAGGATGGTGCTGGAGACTGAGTCCAGAGACCATGAGATAGTGCCGGAGACTGAATGCTGGGACCACAGGATGGTACCAGGGACTGGGGGTGGGCATCCAAAAGCCGGAGGTTGTGAACAATGAGCAGTGGTTGGGGGCCTCTGAATGCCATCATCACACTCTTGAACTGACTTTGAAAGTCGAGGCCCAGGAGGATTGGCACGCAGAGGTGAGGCATAATTAATAATAGAAAGTCATTATAACTTTCCCCCCCCCCCACCGTCAGTGACGCTACACAATACCCCCAGATACTCGTCTGTTGATCCCTGGATGCCACTGAAACTGTCCCGGTCATGGGTCGAACTGGAAGGGAGAGTTGGAGAGTTTCTGGACCACGTCGGGGTGCACGAAACTTTCCGTACTGCTGCTATCGAAAAGACAGTTCTTTTTATGGCCATTCACCTCGATCTGCATCATGGAGTTCGAGATCGGGTGAGGGCTGGCTTGGTTCAGTGCCACCGATGCTAGGACAGGCATTTCTTCATCGTCGTCATTGGTGGGGAGGCCCGGCCAAGATGCTGACCTCCATGTTGACCAATGAGGAAGAAGGCAGAAGTGGAGTCTTGGCGGTCAGAAGTGACGACATCGGACTGGTAGGCCGAGGTGCTGAGGTTGGGAGCGCTGGCTGACAAAATGATGCTCCCCTCACCGCGCACATGGTCAGCGTCGGAAGCTCCTCTGGAATGCACACCTCGCTGCTCCCGGACTGCAGTTGGGATCAACAGACCTGGTAATGACCCTTCTTCCTGCAGCCCGAGCACGTAGCTCCCTTGCAGGGCAGAGGCGTCTCGCATGCCTGGATTGCCCACAGAAGTTGCATCTCGACGATGCAGATGGCATAATTGCAGCCGCGGTCGGGTCGGTAATGCCCGACACTGAGTCCAAGGCCAAAGGCCCTCGTCCAAAGTCCTGATCAGGTCGATAGCCTTTTTGAGTGGAAGCAGGTCCTCCTCCAGGAGTCATTGTCAGATATAGTCCGACCTTAGCCCCGATACGCAAGCGTCTCAAATCAGTTCTTCCATGCACTGGGTTAGTGATATAGTGGCCGTGGGTTCCCCCAAACAGTCTTTTTCCAGTGTGACCAGGGACCGACAAACTCTTCAGTTGACTCACCAGGCTGTTGTTTTCGGGACACCAGCAGTTAACGGGAGTAGATCATGTTCACTTACAGCTTGTACAGCGCCCGCAGCTCAGCCATCGCTTCGTTGTAGGTCACGCTGCCTTGGATGGTCAGGAAGGCCCTCTGGCCGACTCGTGCCTGAAGGATCTTTAGCTTCTTTTTGTCCGAGTCGACCACCTCAGCAGCAGCATTGAGGAAGTTGTTGAAGCAGTTCATCCACTGCTCGAAGAGCACTGATGCACCTGGGAGTTGGGGGTCAACTTCCAGCCGTTCTGGCACAGCAATTTCTCCATTACCGGAGACCTCCAAAATCTAGTATAATAAATTGTTGGGCGCTATCAGTAGCCCCATTAATGACATTGACAGAAGACTGAGGGGAATGACAGGCTTTATTATACTAGAGAATGCTGGCCCGGGTCCAAGGCTAGGAAATGAGCGAGAAGGAGAGGGGACTCGACCTTTATGACTCAGGGTCACATGAGCAGGATCAAGGAGGAGTCAAGGATAGGAAGACAACCGGAGGGCAGGCCAGCTAGTGCACATAATCATATCACCACAGTCGTCTTGGCGGGATAGTGCACGAGGCCAAGGACAGATATGTGAGCATGGGAACTGAAGTGGTGGGCCACTGGGAGATCCCTCTTGCTGATGCGGACAGAGCGAGAGTGCTCAGCGAGGGTGCTCAGTGGAGAAGGCCACAAAGGCCACTGGATGCAATTGATCATTCCCACCAATACACAAGTGAAGTGTTGGTTCACTTCTGTGGTGAGGGAGGAGGTGTGGGCACAAATGTGGCATCTTCTGCGGCCAGAGAGGGGAATTGGTGGGCGGGACGAGTGGGTGAGGGTATCGTGGAAGGAGAAGTTCCCTACCGAATGCAGAGAGGGGAGGAGAGGGGAAGATGTGTCTAGAGGTGGGGTCCTGGGAAATTTTACTATTAAGTAGAATTACTATTTACCTTGCTGGAAATTCAAAATTCAATTTATTGTCAGGTAATAAAATCATCGCAATATTACATGGAATTTATCTCCATCTGCCAGAAGGCAGACAGATACGCCAGAAGGCAGAAATTGTCTGAAGCTCCTCTTACGGTAAGAGAAAGAGAAGCAAGAGAGAGTCATCGAGTGTTCGTGGGTTCGCCACCAGCATTCGCGCAGCCACACTGAGTCCAGTCCAAACCATCAGCAGTCCAAGCTCCAGATCCCAACCTCTGACACAATTGGGAACCCTTCAGCGTCCTTGGCTCCCTCTCACATCCAGTTCCGATACATGGTGCCCCTCCAGCCATAATTTCCATGTGTTTTTACTGCAATCACAGCATCTGCAGACTTCCATGAACACACAACGTGCAACATAATATAAATACAGGCAAATGACACATCAAGTAAAAGCCCCAAAATCTGAAAGCCAGAAATCCCGACCACCTGAGAATCCAGACTTGAAAACTCTCAAACTTTTAAAATTTAGCAGGCTCTGGTGAGTGGAGTGTAAATGCTACAGATGCACAGAATCCGTGGAAATGAACCAATACAATTGTATTTGTTTTTTTGTACTATTAAGGGATTATATTATAATTTATATTATATATCAATATGTCTTTAAAAGAGATAGATTGTGGGGGTGTGGGGTTTGTCTAGGTCACTTCACAAACAGATACTTCTCATCTCATTTAAAATACAAGAGCTTGGCTGAAGCCAGACATTCAGGCACCAGTGGCTTTGCAAATGACAATGGAACTGCTTTGGAAGGAACTTCAGAAGTAGGTGCAAGTGGATCAAAGCCCAGGCTCAAAGTGCCGATAAAGATCTTTCAAAGATTGGGTTTTGGAGCCTGCAAGGAGTTCTGGAACCTTTTAAGGCTGCAACATGGCAAGCTTGCAGTTTGTTAAAACCCCATTTTGAAGATGGCTTGTGAGTTCTGAGTTCAGCCTATTGAAAACCCTTGTGGTCCGTACAAGAGGGAATGGTTGGCTAGAGAGTTTCACCTGAAATAAGGGAAACAAGAGGGACTCTGTGAAGAAGAGATTATCATTTGGAAAACCTATGATGGGGCAAGTTTTTTCGGCAAGTGGGTGATCAGGGGAAATCAGTTAGTGTGTGTCCAACGAGCAACAAATCTCTCTGAAAACCAACAAGAACCTTCCTGAGCGGTAACCATTTAACTTTAAGCACCAAAGCTTGGAAAAAATTCATAAATGTTAAATTCTGTGCACAATATAAGAATTGCCTGCAACTTGGAGGAATGAGAAGTGAGATGGGACTATGAATCAAAAAACTTTCCTGAACTTACACGCACGTTATGTAAACATGCGCTTACAATTAGAAGAGGGTTAAGTTAATAGGTAATAAGTTAAAGTGTGATCGTGTTTTTATGTTTAAAGAAAATTAAAAGCAACCTTTGTTTAAGTAACTATTTGTCTTGGTGAATTTCTATTGCTGCTGGGTTTTGGGGTCCTCTGGGCTCGTAACAGTACTGTGTATTTTATATGAAAAATACCATTTTGTTAACAAACAATCAAAATTGACCTGTTCATCTCTTCTCCTTAACTTTGAATTTGAAGAGTACTGCCCGAGAATCTGAAAATCTGGACAAACCCCAACCCCGAGCAGCCCAGACTTTAGGACTGACTGTACTTACTTTTTAAAAAATATTTTATTTAAAATCACCCTGAAAAATACATATTATATAAACATATTAATATCAAATTACATGTGAATATTTTCACCCCTCCCTCTCTCCCTCCCAACTTCTCTTCCTAACTCTCCCACTTACTAAACTGATAAAAATAAAGAATAGATAAAGGAAAAAAAAATGTAGATAATATAGTAGAATGTCAATCTAAAAATATAAATTGATTTGAATTGTGGAGCCCAGGTTCATCCATCGGACCAGATATTGAGAGATCTTTAAATTTTTAAACCACACTTTTTATAAACGGGCTCCATATTTTCACAATTAAGTAAATTATAAGTAATTTTTTTCAAGTGGCATACATGAACGAAATTCTTCATGCCATCTCTCTAACCGTAAATCGACATTAGATTTCCATTTCGAGTGCAGCTTATTAAACTCAAGTGTGCAGCAGGTTGTGTGTGAGCGGAGCGAAGAGACTGAAACTGAGAGCTCGAGTAGCCCAACTGCCTTCATTTGAATTCCGCACTGCAGCCTTTAAGCCCATCTCCGGCCCCTCCGCCCCCCTCTGCGTTCCGGCACTTGCGTCGCGGCGAGGCAAGCGCACATGCACCCTTCTGGTCTGGACCAGAAGAGACAGTCCTGCGACACCATCTTTGCCCCACTGACCGCGCGTGACAAGCGAAGCCCGTTTGCCGCCATAAACATGTGCATCGGTAAAAACACAGCTTATTAAGAATGGCAAGAAAATCACAGCTTTTGTCCCAAGCAATGGCTGCTTGAATTTCATTGAAGAAAATGATGAAGTTCTGGTTGCTGGTTTTGGTCGTAAGGGACATGCCGTATGACTATTTTCAAATATAAAAATAAATAAAAATTGTTTAATAAAGAGTAGCATCTCAGAGGGTCAATGTGAGCAGTTCCTTTGGGCGTTCAGCATTCTCACTGCCTGTGGGAAGAAGCTGTTCCTCAGCCTGGTGGCGCTGGCTCTGATCCTCCTGTATCTCTTTCCCGATGGGAACAGCTGGAAGATGCTGTGTGTGGGGTGGATGGGGTCCTCAATGATTTTGCGTGCCCTCTTCAGACAACAATCCCGGTAGATCATGTTGATGGTGGGGGTGGGAGGGAGGGGGAGACTCCAGTGATCCTATCTGCCACTCTTGTGATCCAGTGGACTGAAGAGGATCCACTCACCTTCACTCATTATCCATGCCGATATTGCCCCTAACACCTAGAGTTCTTTGTGCAGTAACACTCAGACCAAATAACACTTAGCAGGTCGTGCAGCATCAGTGGGAGAAAAAGGATGGTCAATGGGGTGCCACAGTTGGCGTAGTGCCTTTACAGCGCCAGCGATCAGGATGAGGGTTTAAATCCCGCACTCTCTGTAAGGAGTTGGTCTGTTTTCCATGTGTCTGTGTGGGTTTCCTCTGGGGGGGCTCCAATTTTATCCCACCATTCAAAACATTCCGAGGGTGTAGGTTAATTGGGTGGCACGGACCCGTGGCTGAAATGGCCTGTCACTGTGCCGTAAATTTAATGTTTCAGGCTAGAACCATTCCTCAAATCTAGATACAGTACAAAAAATGCCAATGGGCATTGGTTGATGCCAGATAAGTGAATTTGCCGAATGTTTGAGATTGCATGTTGTGTGGATTGGTGAACTATCCTCTGGGGGCACCAATTTCAAACTTTTGTATTTTTCATCTATTTATTTTCCATTATTTTTTTTGTCGGTTACTTGAAGCTGCCAATTGCTTGAATTCTGGATAACAGGGATTTGACTGTATCTAGAAGGTGCAATATGGAGCCAGGAGACCAGGAGGCCTGGTGCCAGGATAAGGTGCAGATGAGGAACATTTCCTTCTGCAGGAGAGGCGAGAACCTTTGGCATGGCCCACCCAAGCGATAAGCAAAGGTGGAGAAGTATTCCTTCACCACAGGCCCCTGCAGCGCTCTGTCCATTCCCCCTCTTTCATTCCCATGGCCAAACGCCACTTGCACTCCATTGAAACAATGTGGTAGGCAGGAGCTCTCACAGTGAGGAATCGGGGTACAGAGGGAGACAGAGGGACCAGTGGCTTGGTGCTGGGGCTACAACCTCTTCCACAATGTCAGCAAGACCCTGAGGAGCTTATCAGAGAATTCTGGAAGATGGGGGCAGCTCACTCCCTGGTCTGGATCAATGGCACTGGCTGGAGATAGTTGACTTCTTTCAGTTCTTAGACCTAAGTATCCCTGGGTCTTGTGCTGCTTCACCCATTGGCCAAAAAAGTGCCTCGATTTCCTCAGAAGCCAAAAAATGTTGGCACGTCCCCAGCAACCCTGAACTACTTCTACGGGGCACCAGTGAAACCATCCTGTCAGGGTGCATCACTATGCGGGTCGTGAACTGCTCCATCCAAGATTGCAGAGGGTTGTGAACTGGGTCAGACCATTACTCGTACCTCCCTCTCCTCCCTCGACTTCCATCACACTCCCCTCCCTTAACTCCATCGCAGTCCCCTCCCCTCCATCAACTTCATCTCCCTCACTTCCATCCATTGCTCCTCCTCCCCTCCATCCAATGCAGCCCCCTTCTCCTCCATTGACTCCCTTACACCTCCCTCATTTCCATCAACTCCATTGTACACCTGTGGTTGCAAAGGAGCCACCTGCTTTGAGACGAAGCCCCAGAATTCGTAAACAACCTGATAGGCCGACATATTCATAAAACATCTCATTATATTTCCATTGCTTGCCAGATACTGACGTATTTTGGCTGTTAGAGTATCTCAAGGCCAAACGTGGTATCAATATATCGCTTTCTTCAGTCTTTCCTAGCAGCTCTCCTTTTAATTTTAACCCTTCTTCTGCCAGGGGGAGACTGTAATGAATCTCTGCCAAGCTGTCTGTCTCCCCTCTGGCGAGCCTTGCTGTACTAACATTGGCTGTGGATTATCTCTACTGTTAAGGACACTCCCCTTGGATATAACTGTGTATGTACCTATTGTCTTTCATTATTGAACCATGAGTTTCTGCTAATAAAATCCATGATTATTGTTTCACCACATCGTCTTTGTCTACTTCATCAACTGGCACTTCAACACCCCCCTCCATGGACTCCATCACACCCTCCTTCCCTCCCTCAAATCCATCACACCTCTCTCGACTTCATCTATAACTTCCTCTGCCTTGGAAAAGCATCCAACACATTAAAACACCCATCCCACACACTCTTCAGCCCCCCACCCCCCCCCCCACCCCAGTCAGGAAGAAGATTCACGTTCATAAGTTAAAGGAACAGAAGCAGGCCATTACACCCATCGAGTCTGTTCCGTGACGCTACACTAAGCTGAACTATGCTCTCACCTTGTTCCAATTTCCATATCCCTTGATACCCTTACTAATGAGATACTTCTCCGTTTCCTGTTTAAACTCTCCCAGTGATCTGGCCTCCACTGCTGTATGCGGCAGTGAGTTCCACAGATCCACAACCCTCTGACTAAAGAAGTTCTTCCTCAACTCTGTTTTAATTGGATAACTTCTAATTTTAAGACTGTGCCCCCTTGTCCTCGATTCACCCACCAAAGGAAACATCTTATCCACATTCACTCTGTCAAAACCTTTCAATATTCGAACTGTCTCTATGAGATCCCCATCACTCTCCTATACTCCAACGAATACAACCCAAGAGCTGCCAAACACTCCCCATATGCCAGCCCCTGCATCCAGGAATCATCCTGGTAAATCTCCTCTGCACCCTCTCCAACAACATCACATCCTTTCTAAGATAAGGGGCTCAAAACTGCACACAGTTCTCCAAATGAGGTCTCATCAGTGCCCCATAGAGTCTCATTAACACCTCTTTACTTTTATACACTAATCCTCTTGGAGTGAATGCTAGCATAGCATTCGCCTTCTTCACTAACAATCCCACCTGGACATTAACTTTTAGATTTCTCTGCACCAAGTCCTTTTGCACCAAGTCCCTTTGCACCTCTGAGGATTGAATTTTCTCCCCATCCAGATTTAAGGGCGGTTCCTCTCCTGCTGTTATTAGACTCACGAATGAACCTCACTCTGGTGCCTCGACTTTTTTGGAACTCGTCTCTCTCTGCAACTCTGCTCTCCATACTGTGTTTTAATTCTTCCTGGAACTCTGTAACGCAACACCACAGTGGAAGTCTAAAAGTCCGGCGACCAGAAAACCAGACCACCCAAGATTCCAGACGTTTCGAAAACTCTCAAACTTTTTTAAATTTAGCGGGCTTTTAGTGTGTGTGCATGTTGGTATTTTTCTATTTCTTTAGAACTGCTTGTTGAAATGCCAATTGATGAAGTAGACAAAGACGATGTGGTCAAACAATAATCATGGCTTTTATTAGCAGGAACTCATGGTACAATAATGAAAGACAATAGGTACATACACAGTTATATCCAAGGGGAGTGTCCTTAAAAGTAGAGATAATGCACAGCCAATGTTAGTACAGCAAGGCTCGCCAGAGGGGAGACAGGCAGCTTGGCAGAGATTCATTACAGTCTCCCCCTGGCAGAAGAAGGGTTAAAATTACTCGCTTTGATAAATGAATCACGCTGCATTTGTTAATGAATAAACTGTCAGCATTTAACCCATTCGTCTCTTCTTTATTCCTCCTTAAATTTGGATTTAATTTGTACTGTCCAAGGGTCCGGATTTTTGGACCTCTATTTTATTTAGAGGGAAACACGAACCGTAGTTGAGATAAAAACACAATCCTGAAGAAACTCAGCAGCTGTACTTTATATAGCAAAGATAAAGACCCAGAATCAACCTTATTCACTGCACTTTGCACATGATAATAAACTTGAACTTGATGTTCAAAGTGGAGCTTGATTTGATCCTCTGGGAAATCGACCGCTACAGTTTGGCCAGGGAAGTGGCCATGACCTCCTGAATGCAGGTGGGCTCGAGGGGCCAAATGGCTTCCGCATCTTCCCTACACCCTGCCCCCAGCCTTGCCTCCAGTTCACACAGTGATTCTCTGTCGTGATCAGCGAAGCCCACCTCTCTTTCTCGTGAAGCCCAGGGTCAGACAATAAAGGAACCAGATTTCAGATTTATTGGCAGAGCACATACATGACATCACATATAACCCTGAGATTCTTTTTTCCTGTGGGCCAAGCAGAATTACCACTTCTTAGTAGAGCAAAAGTACTGTACTTGATGTAAACAAATAAAGAAATGTAAACAAACTGACTGTGCAATACAGAAGGTACATATTCAATAATAAATAATGTGTAAAATAGTCCTTAAATGAGCCCCTGATTGAGTTTGTTGTTGAGGAGTCTGATGGTGGAGGGGGAGCAGCTGTTCCTGAACCTGGTGGTGAGAGTCTTGTGGCTCCTAGACCTCTATCCTGATGGCAACACTGGGGTGACATCCACATGGCATCCAAAGGAAGAACGAGGAGTTTTCTCCCCTCCGGTTCCCCACCCCCTTCTCCTTTCAGAGAGCCCTGCTTAGCCCTCTGCCCCCTTCCCCCATAACTTTTTTCCTTTCAACCCTCCCACCTGTAACCACCCATTAGCCTGTGCGCTAACCTAGGATTTTTTATGTGAAAGTTGAACAGTATCCTTTGTAAAATAATGCTCTTGTTGACAGTTTGGCCAGTTGCCTGAAGGCAGGAATAGCCCCGTCACACAGCTTGGGAGAGGAAGGTATAAATCCTGGGAATTTCAAATTTAAATTTAACCAGTATCAGGCCATTTCGGCCCACGAGCCCGTGCCGCCCAATTTACACCCAATTAACCTACACCCCTGGTATGTTTTGAACAGTGGAAGGAAACCATTGTCCTGCGCTGTCTGTAAGGAGTTCGTACGTTCTCCCCAAGTCTGCATGGGTTTTCCCCAGGGGCTCCGGTTTCCTCCCACTGTTCAAAATGTACTAGGGTGTAGGTTAATGGGGTGTAAATTGGGCAGTTGGGACTCGTGGGCTGAATTGGCTGTAAATCTAAATTTTAAAAAAACTATTGAACTTGACTGCCCAACATGCAGAATTGCCCAAAGTAGGAAGGCCAGGATCTAGTTACAGGGAGGGGTGTGGAGTCCCAGTGAGGACAGTTCTCCACCAGCCTCTGGGGAAAGATCATATTAAATGCAAAGCTGAAGTCGATGAACAGCAGCCTGGTATCGTTCTCCAGGTGAGCCAGGACGGAGTGAAGCGACAAGGCTATAGCATCATCTGTGGAATGATTTCTTCTATAGGCAAATTGAAATGTGTCCAGCATCTCTGGGAGGTGTGCTTTGATGCATTCAGCACCAGACGCTCGAAGGCATTCCATGATCAGTGCCACAGGGTGGCAGTTCATTGAGGCCTGTTATTTTCTCCCTCATGGGCACTGGGATAATGGTGGCCATCTTAAACCCTGTGGGAACATTGGACTGCTGCAGTGAGGTGTTGAAGATGTCCGTGAAGACCTCCGCCAATTGGTCTGCGCAGTCCTTCAGTACCCGACCAGGTAAACCCTTAAGCGCTATTCTGGTGACGCCAGTTCAATTCCCACTCCGGGAACTGGGAATTTAAATTCAGGTCATTGAATGAACCTGGAATAATAAAATAAAGTCAGCCAGAGCATCTGTGAAAGTAGTGGATTATCATTATCAGATGTGATTGCCAGCATGGGTACAATGGGGCAAAGGGCCTGTATTTGAACAGTGTGACTCCATCCTGAGGAGGGCAAGTAAAAACATGAAGCTGAAGGAGCACAGCAGGTCAAACCGTTTACACAGCAAAAGTAAAAATACATCACTGACATTTTGGGCTTGAGCCCTTCATCAAGGTGTGGAAAAATGTCAGCAGGTGGCTGAAGAAAGCAGTGGGGTGGGAGGGATGGTCACAAAGGCAGGAGGTGATCAGTGGAGAAGGGAGGGAGGGGACAGCATGGTCAAGGGGAGGAGGGATGACTGAGTGAAGGCAGAGGTAGGGGAGGGAGGAGAACTGAGTGGAAGAAGGGAAGGGGGTAGCGGGAAAGGTCGATGTTAATGGCATCCGTCTGGAGAGCGCCCAGTCAGAAAAACAGGTGTTGTTCCTCCAATTTGCAGGTGGTCTTGGTGGGTCAGTACATAAGGGCATTGCCAGCTATGAGTGTGGGAGTGTGATGCAGAACTGAAATGGTTGGCTTCTGGGAGGTCTCCGTCACTGGTGCGGACAGAACGAAATTTCTCAGGGAAGCGATCTCCAGTCTACGCCCAGTCTCTCCGATGTAAAAAAAGGAGGGAAATGCTACTGGCCCCCATTCTGCTGGTTGAATCACTCTCTGGTCTGGAGGTATCCAATGCACAGGCCAGGAATAGGCAACAGAGAGTAAAACACAAAAGCCTGCAGACGCCGCAGTCGAGGTAAAGGAGGCAAGCCCTGGAACCTGAGCTGGAAACCATGAGGCGCAATATGGTGGCAGAAGCAATCAGCGAGGAAGGCACGGCAGAGAGAACAGCGGTTAATTGGCTACAGAGAGTTGTGAACTTGGCCAGTACCATCATGGGCATCAGTCTCCACTTCAATAAAAACATCTACAAGAGGCCATGTCTCAAGAAAGCAGCCTCTACCCTCAAGGACCCCCACCACCCAGGCCGTGCCCTCTTCACTCTGCTACCATTGGGAAGGAGGTCCGGGAGCCCAGGGGCACAGAAACAGTTTCTTCCCCTCCACCATCAGATTTCTGAACGGACAGTGAACCACAGACACAAACTCACCTTTTTTTATCTCTTCTTTTGCACTGATTATTTTTTCAAATGGTGTCATTGGAAATATCATCCAACTCATTTTTGCATAATATTGTACAATAATGCACTATTAGGAACTCTGTCGAGAGCATCCTGACTGACTGAGGAACAGCATCTTCCCACAGGTAGAGAACGCTGAATGACCAAATGGTCTGCTCACACTAACCCTCCGAGACTCTCAGTTTCATGAAGCAATATTTATATAGTTATTTGCATACTTGTCCTGAATATGTATTGTTTGTCTGTATGTGTGTAATGTCTGGTTGTGTGTCTGCGTGTTTTGCACCGAGGACCGGAGAACGCTGTTTCGTCAGGTTGTACTTGTACAATCGGATGACTATAAACTTGACGATATTGCTGCCGCAAAACAGCGATTTTCGTGACTCATGTTCATGAGTTATAGCTGGAAAATATCTGATTCTGATTCTTGGCCATATTTTACAGGAACAGAGTTGAGAGGGTCCTGTCCGGCTATATCATTGTGTGGGATAGTAGCTGAAAAACACCGGACCGGAAGTCAATACAGCTGAGAGAATCATGGACTCCTTTACAGGGAGTGTTGCTTATATAAACCAGATAACAATTTACAGTACAGAAACAGACCACTTTGGCCCTTCTAGACCGCACCAATTTACGTGAACTCCACTCGTTCCACTTACCTGCTCCCTGCCCATAACCCTCCAACCCTCTCACATCCAATCTCCTCTTAAATGACGGAATTGACCCTTCCGCAACTACCTCTTCTGGAAGGTCATTCCACTCAGCTACCACTCTCTGAGTGAAGAAGCTTTCTCTCGTGTTACTTCTAAAGTTTTGCCCCCTAACCCTTAACATAAAGGGGTCAAAAGAATTATTAAGGATCTTTTCCATCCAGCACACAGGACCCACGACCACCAGGAGCATCAAAATCAGGATGGCCAGGCTGGGAAGCACATTCTTCCCATAGGCTGTGAGATAACATAACATAACATAACAATTACAGCACGGAAACAGGCCATTAGGCCCTTCTAGTCCGCACCCAACCAAACACCCCTTTCTAGTCCCACCTCCCTGCACAATGCCCATAACCCTCCATCTTCTTATCATCCATATACCTGTCCAACCTTTTCTTAAATAATACAATTGACTCCGCCGCCACTATTTCTCCCGGAAGCTCATTCCACACGGCTACCACTCTCTGAGTAAAGAAGTTCCCCCTCATGTTACCTCTAAACCTCTGCCCCTTAATTCTTAACTCATGTCCTCTTGTTTTAATCTTTCCTCCTCTTAACGGAAATAGTCTATCCACATCCACTCTGTCTATCCCTTTCATAATCTTAAATACTTCTATCAAATCCCCTCTCAACCTTCTACGCTCCAAAGAATAAAGACCTAATCTGTCCAATCTCTCCCTATACTCTAGATGCTTAAACCCAGGTAACATTCTGGTAAACCTTCTCTGCACTCTCTCCACTCTGTTTATATCCTTCCTATAATTAGGCGACCAGAACTGCACACAGAACTCCAAATTAGGCCGCACCAACGTCTTATACAGTCTCAACATCACCTCCCAACTCCTATATTCCATGCAATGATTGATAAAGGCCAGCATACTAAAAGCCTTCTTCACCACCCTATTCACGTGAGTTTCTACCTTCAGGGAACAATGTACCGTTACTCCTAAATCTTTCTGCTCTTCTGTATTCCTCAATGCTCTCCCATTTACCACGTATGTCCTATTCTGATTCTTCTTACCAAAATGAAGCACCTCACACTTATCAGCATTAAATTCCATCTGCCATTTTTCAGCCCACTTTTCTAAGCAGCCCAAATCCCTCTGCAATCCTTGAAAACCTTCTTCATTATCCACTATTCCACCTATCTTAGTATCGTCTGCATATTTACTAATCCAATTCACCACCCCATCATCTAGATCATTAATGTATATAACGAACAACAATGGGCCCAATACAGATCCTTGAGGCACACCACTGGTCACCGGCCTCCAACCTGACAGACAATTATCCACTACCACTCTCTGGCCTCTCCCTTTCAGCCAATGTTCAATCCATTTGACTATCTTAAAATTTATACCTAAAGACTGCACCTTCCTAACTAACCTTCCATGTGGTACCTTATCGAAGGCCTTACTGAAGTCCATCTAGACAACATCCACTGCACTACCCTCATCCACATTCCTAGTCACCTCTTCAAAAAATTCAATCAAATTGGTCAAACATGACCTTCCTCCCACAAATCCATGTTGAGTGCTCCTGATCAGACCCTGTCTATCCAGATGTTTATAAGTACTATCTCTAAGAATTTTCTCCATTAATTTACCTACCACAGACGTCAAACTTACAGGCCGATAGTTGCCAGGCTTCCTCCTTGAACCCTTTTTAAATAACGGAACCACATGCGCAATGCGTCAATCCTCCGGCACTATCCCCATATCTAATGACATTTGGAAAATTACCGCCAGAGCCTCTGCTATTTCCTCCTTCACTTCTCTCAATGTCCTGGGGAAGATCCCGTCTGGTCCCGGAGACTTATCCACCTTTATATTCTTCAAAAGCCCTAAAACTACACCTTTTGTAATCTCTATATTCCCCATATTTACCCAATTTGCTTTTTTTATCTCACATCTCCCAATATCCTTCTCCTTGGTGAATACCGAAGAAAAGAAACTGTTCAATATCTCCCCCATTTCTCTAGGCTCCACACACAGTTTTCCGCTCTGATTCTCTAAGGGACCAATTTTGTCTCTAGCTTTCCTCTTACCATTAACATATTTGCAGAACTCTTTTGGATTAGTTTTCACCCTGCTTGCCATAGTTTTCTCGTACCTTCTTTTAGCTTTCCTAATTCCTCTCTTAAGATTCCTCTTACATTCAATGTATCTTTCAAACATCTCCTTAGCTCCATGCTTCTTATATCTAATGTACGCCTCCCTTTTTCTTCGAACCAAGTTTCCAATATTCCTTGAAAACCACGGCTCTCTCAAACCTTTTGCCCCTCCTTTTAACCTAACAGGAACATAAAGCTTTTGCACTCTCAAAATCTGATCTTTAAAAGACTTCCATCTCTCTACTACATCCTGCCCATAAAACAAATTGTCCCAATGCACACCCTGCAAGTCCTTTCGCATCTCCTCAAATCTAGCTTTTCCCCAATCAAAAACCTCAATCCTTGGCCCTGACTTCTCTCTTTCCATAATGACATTGAAGCTGATGGCATTATGATCACTGGACCCGAAGTGCTCGCCAACACTAACCTCCGTCACTTGACCCATCCCATTTGCCAACAGTAGATCTAACACTGCTCCTTCTCTGGTCGGCACCTCGACATATTGTTGTAAAAACCTATCTTGCACACATTTCACAAACTCTAACCCATCCAGCCCTTTCACAGAATGTGTTTCCCAATCTATATGTGGAAAATTAAAATCTCCCATAATTACAACCCTGAGCTTATCACAAAATCCACTATCTCCCTACAGATTTGCTCCTCTAGGTCTCGGTCCCCTGCGGGTGGTCTATAATACACCCCTACAAGTGTAACCTCTCCTTTCCCACTCCTCAGTTCCACCCAAATAGCCTCCGTGGACAAGCCCTCTAATCTATCCTGCCTAAGCACCACTGTAATATTCTCCCTGACAAGCAATGCAACCCCACCTCCTCTTGCCCCTCCGACTCTATCACACCTAAAGCAACGAAACCCAGGGATATTCAGCTGCCAATCACATCCCTCCTGCAACCATGTCTCACTAATCGCTACCACATCATACTTCCAAGTTTCAATCCACACCTTCAGCTCATCCACCTTTTTTACAATACTCCTGGCATTAAAATATATGAATTTCAGAGATTTCCCAATTTTTAATCCCTGTTTTCCCTCATCTTTAATAACAACATTATTTCCTTTTCCTGCCAATTGCCCTTCATCTTCTTCCAGAGCATTTTCTTTCTCTATCACCTTCCCATCCATATTCAAATACTTACTACAAACTTTCTTTGTTTGCATTCTAACCTTCTCCTTACTGCTCTGTACTATTTTGTTCCCTCCTTGGGCAGAGAATTCCACAGATGATGAATGAATGTCCTGGAATCTTTGGTACCTTGTAAATGAAGTGAGTTCATTATTCTGAAATATTTATACATACTTGTGTTATACTATATATGTATATATATTTATATGTGAGTATTATGTGCTGGGTTTGTGTGTGTGGAAGTGTGTGTGTATTTGAGTGTGGTCTGTGCGTATCTGTGTGCGTGAGTCATTTATGTATCTGTGTGTGTGCATGTGTGTTTATCTGTGTGTTTGAAAGTGTGTGTTTGTATATGTGTATGTATGCTTGCATGCATGTGTGTGTGTGTGTTTGTGCCTGTCTCTGTGTGAAAGAATGTGTGTGAGTGTATATATTTGAATGTATGTGCGTAAATATGTGTATATTTGTGTATGTGTGTGTGTATGTGTGCGTATTTCTTTGTGTGTGTCTGTATGTGTGTGTATGTATGCTTGTGCGCATGTGTGTGTATGTGTGTTTTTATCTCTGAATGTGTGTGAATGTGTGTATACCTGTCAGTATGTGTTTGTGCTTGTGTCTGTGTCTCTGTGTGTGTAAGAATGTGTGTGAGTGTATATATCTGTGTGCAGCATGGGACTGTGTGGATTGTTCCGCCGTAGAACGAGTATAACACGGACATGATGAATGACCACCCTGTGTGATATGACCACCCTGTGTGATATGACCACCTTGTTTGATATGACCACCCTGTGTGATATGGACCACCCTGTGTGATATGACCACCCTGTGTGATATGACCACCCTGTGTGATATGACCTATTTAAGGCATTACACAAACATCTCCCTAATGCGTTCGATGGAAATGAAAAATATATTTTTAGGGATGCAAAGACATTTCAGCTAAAGTTTGAAGGTTTTCCTTACATCGGATGAGGAGCCGTGGGGTGGTGACATTTGGTCTAAAATAATGAAGCAGGTAGATTTTCTGTACACATTCCCGGTTTGGTTTGGAAACTCAATTGCCTAGGAACGCAGAAAGCTGGAGAAAGTGGCAAACGTAGCCAAGTCCATCACAGGTTACGAATTCCCATCCAGTGCAGACTCTATCTGAGGCGCTAACTCAAGAAAGTAGCTAACCTCATAAAGGACCCCCCACTGTCCTGGCCACAACCTCTTCTCACTGTTCCCTTCAGGAAGAAGATACAGAAGTCTGAAGACCAGGATGTCTTGGTTCAAGAACAGCTTTGTGAGCAGTTTTAGGCTGCTTACCCAAGGAAGGATGTCTTGGCTATAAAGAGGGTCCATAGGAGGTTCTCTAGAATGATCCCTGGAGAGAAATCCTCTCAAATGGAGTGTCTGATGGCTCTGCCAGGTCCTGCTGAGGCTGCACCTGGAAAACTGTGTGCATACTTGAGGAAGGATATACAGGCCATGGAGGCAGTCCAGAGGAGGTTCACCAGGCAGATCCTGGAGATGAGGGGGTTGACCTATGAGGAGAGGTGAAATCATCTGGGATTAGACTCACTCGAATTCAGAAGAATATGAGGACATTTTATAGAAACACATAAAATTATGAAGGGATGGATAAGATAGAGGCAGGAAATTTTTTTTCTCTGGTAGGTGAGACCAGAACTAGGGGACACAGTCTTAAAATTCAGTGGAGTAGATTCAAGACAGAGATGAGGAAAATCTGTTTTTCCCAGAGAGTGATGAATCTGTGGAATTCTCTGCCCAAGGAAGCGGTCGAGGCTACTTCATTAAAAAATATTTAAGGTTCAGTTAGATAGATTTTTATATAAAAAAGGAATTGAGAGATTTGGGGAAAAGGCAGATGGGTGGAGTTGATTCAATGATCAGATCAGCCATGATCTTGTTGAATGCAGAACAGGCTCGATGGGCCGGATGGCCGACTCCTGCTGTTATTTCCTATGTTCTTTCGTTGGAGTTTAAAAGAATGAGGGAGGAATCTCCTTGAAACCTACTGAAAGGTGGACATGGAGAGGATGTTTCCTGTGCTGGGAGAGTCTGGGCACAGCCTCAGAATACAAAAACGTCCCTTTGGAACAGAGATGAGGAGGGATTTCTTTACCCAGAGGGAGGAGAATCTGTGGGGAGAAAGCAGGAGAAAGGGGGTTGAATAGGATAGTATATCAGCTGTGATGGAATGGCAGGGCAGACTTGATGGGCTGAATGGGCTAATTTTGTTCTGGTCTTATGGTTTTATTTTCCAACAGCTATCAGGCACTTGAATCTCCCTGCACTGTGCCACCCCTCCTCCAGGACCACCGACCAGTGAAACTCGCTATTTTGGAGATACATCTCTCATTTCAAATTTATTATTTGAATCTCTCAAGCAGTAGTTTAATTAATCTCTGTTGTAGTTGGTGTATGAAAGGTAAACAGGTTAGGGCTTTATTCCCAGGAGAGTCGGAAAATGAGGAGAGATTTGATCGAGGTGTGCAAAATGATGAGGGGTACAGATTGAGTAAATGCGAGCAGGTATTTTCCACTGATGTTCAGTGAGATAAGGACTAGAGGACATCGGTTAAGGGTGAAATGTTTAAAGGGAATTATGGGGGGATCTTCTTCACCCACAGAGAGCGGTGGGAGTGTGGAAAGGACTGCCAGCTGAAGTGGTGAATGCGGGCTCAATTTCAACATTTAAGAAAGATTTGGACAGGTACATGGATGGGAGAGGTAAGGAGGGATCTGGTCTGGTGGGTATTCTGTGGGACTGGGCAGAATAATAGTTCAGAACAGACTAGCATATATACTTGTCCGATAGTTGAGCTTTGGGGACCAATTTTTCGGTTCAAATTTGGGGGTTGGGGGGGTTCAATTTTTACACAGATACTGCTCCTGACTGTGATAAGTATCTGCTTTGTTCAAGATGTCAGGAGCTCAGATAGTCGAGGCTGAGTGGTAAGTCCGAGCGTTGGGGCGTCGCGAGTTTGGTGGCTGAGGCGAGGAACTGCAGTTGGAACGTCAGTGTCCGGTGAGTGGTTGGCTAGGGTGAGGATCCACTGTCAGGGCGTCAGGAACTAAGAAAGGTGGGCGGTCAGGGCCAAAAATAAAGGGGTTGACTTTTACATGGGGTCAACTATTCAGTAGATGGGCTGAAGGGTCTGTTTCTGTGCTGTACTGTCCTCTGGTTCTATGTCTGATCCTTGCAGCTCAGAACCAAAGAAAACTACAACACAGAAACAGACCCTTCAACCCTCTTAGTCTGTCTCGCTCCACTTACTTGCACCTTATTGCAAAACAATCCCCAAAATTCCGTCGATGGCAGCAGGGACCACTCATCCCTCCCCACCAACTTCTCTGGCATTTATCCCTGCAACAGCTGGAATTGTAACTTCATCTCCACCCTCTCCACCATCCAACCACCCAAACAACCTTTCCAGGTAAGGCAGAGGTTCACCTGCACCTTCCCAAATGGGTCAACAGCATTCAGTGCAGTCTAGCCCCCGCAATGCTAGAGAATCCTTCCGTAAACTAGATGACCATTATACACTGGGCATCTTGACCCAGTTCCATGTTATGCCAATACACAGGAAGGTAAAACAAGATGTGCACGATCCAGTGATCATTGAGGCTTCAGACATGGAGAGAGTGAGCAAATTTAAGTTCTTGGGAGTCACTATTTTGGAGGATCTTTCCTGGACCCAACACACTAATGACATCATGAAGAAAGCACGTCGGTGCCTCTACTTACTCAGGAGTTTGTGGAGGTTTGGTATGACATCAGAAACCCTGGGAAATTTCTACAGAGGTGTGGTGGAAAGCGTGCTGACCGGCTACATCCATCATGGGGACACCAATACCCTTGAACACAAAGCCCTGCAAAAGATAGTGGACACAACCCAGGACATTACAGGCAAAACTCTCCCCACCGTCGAGATCATCTACAGGGAACGCTGCCGTCGGAGAGCAGCAGCAATCATCAAGGGTCCACACCACCCAGCACATGTTCTGTTTTCACTGCTGCCATCAGGAAAGAGGTGTAGGGGCCACAAGACTCACACCACCAGGTTCAGGAACAGCTGCTCCCCCTCCACCATCAGACTCCTCAACGACAAACTCAATCAGAGACTCGTTTCAGGACTCTCACTTTTTCACTTTGTTGTTTGTTTATTTTCTCTCTCTCTGAATTGCACAGTCAGTTTGTTTACATTTGTTTATTTGTTTACAGTGTTTTCTGCCTCACCTTCAGAATAAAAGGATCTGAGGGGTGTATGTGATGTCATGTATGGACTCTGATAATGAATCTGAAATGAGAGAATCTACTCTTTCCCATGATGTGCCAACTGATGTGTCCGTCCATGCACTTCTCCATTGTCATGGAGAGGCCAAACGCAAACTGAAAGGACACTGGCTTGGAGAACTGAATTCAGTTCTGGTCGGGGGATTGAGACACTTGTCGTTCATCGGAGGATTGCGTTCAAGAGCCATGGCGTAATGTTGCAGCCCTATAAATCTCTGGTTCGACAACATTTGGAGTATTGTGTTCAGTTCTGGTCACCTCATTGCAGGAAGGATGTAGAAGCTATGGAGAGGGTGCAGAGGAGATTTACCAGGATGGTGCCTGGATTGGAGAACTTGTCTTCAACGTTAACAGAGCTTGATCTTTTCTCTTTGGAGCGAAGAAGGATGAGAGACAACTTAACAGAGGTGGATAAGATTATGCGGGGTTTAGATAGAGTGGGCAGCCAATAGCTTTTTCCCCAGGGTGACTATAGCAAATACCAGAGGACCTCAGTTTAAGGTGAGAGGAGGAATGTTTAGGGGAGACGTCAGGGGTAAGTTTTATACACAGAGAGTGGTGGGCGCTGGGAATGCATTGCCAGTAATGGTGATAGAGGCTGGTACAATGGGGGCATATTCTTAGACAGGCACATGGGTGTAAGAAAAATAGAGGGTTATGGGTGTGAGGGAGGGAAGGGTTAGGCCGCACGAGTGGCGTAGCGGTTAGCGCAATGCTGTTACAGAGCCAGCGATCGGGACCGGGGTTCGAATCCCATGCTGTCCCCAACGAGTTTTGTACCTTCTCCTCGTGTCTGCGTGGGTTTTCCCTGGGTGCTCTAGTTTTCTCCCCCACCGTTCAAAAAACGTACTGGGGTTGTAGATCAATCGGGTGCAATTGGGCAGGTAGGGGTCGTGGGCCGAAATGGCTTGTAACCGTGCTGCATGTCTAAAAAAATGTTGTGGAGCGGTTTCCATAGGACAGCACCACATTGTGGGCTGAAAGGCCTGCGCCGTGCTAGCATATTCTCTGTCCTAACCTATTCCACTTGGCGTGCCCACAGCCCAGAGGACTCTGCATTAAATTTTCCACCTCTCTTTTGCCCACCTGGTTCCACCTGCCCATCACCTCCACCTCCTCTCTGGTTCCACCTCCCTGCCCCCCTCTCCCACACTTTCCCTTCCCTCTCAGTCCTGAGGGGAGGTCTCCCTCCACACACCCCTCTGCCTCCACAGGTGCTGCCCGAGCTGTTGATTTCTTCCAACGTTCTGTTTAATTTTTCCTTCCTCTCTCTCTCTCTCTCTCTCTCTCTCTCTCTCTCTCACTCTCTCTCTCTCTCTCTCTCTCTCTCTCTCTCTCTCTCTCTCTCTCTCAGTAATGAAACCCAAAGGGATATTCTTCAACAGGATTTTTTTTTCCAGTTCACTCTAAAGAAACAATGAAGTCACTGATTCTGGTGAAGAAATGAATTGAAATCCCCTCTGCCACTGGATCCGAGACTTCCTGCCCTAAAAGAGCACAATTTGTGAAGATTTATTTAGGTTTAGAAAAACGACTCTGTAACTGGCCTGTCCGTCCCACGCACCCATGCCGCCCAGTCACACCCATGTGACTAATTAACCCGCCGACCCCGTCTGTCTTTGGAACATGGGAGGAAATCAGAGCACTGGAGGAAACCCATGCAGAGAACATGCAAACTCCTTACCAACAGCGGCAGGTTTGAACCTGGGTCGCTGGCGCTGTGACAGAAACTGCTGCATTACCAGAAGATGGGTAACAGTCTCACCTTAGTGATCACAGTGAAGACTGATTCCCCGCAAGGATGTACGGTCAGTCTCCTAGTACACTCCCGATTAAATACAGCTGAATACCACTCCAAATTTGCACCACAGTAGTGGGTCGGGTACCAAATAATGATGAGATAGGATATAGGAAGTAGGTTGAATGTCTAGTGGTGTGGCCTCAAGATGACAACCTCTCCCTCAGTGTTAATCAGATGAAGGAAGTGATAATAAACCAGGCAGATTCCATACCCTATCCACATCAATCGAATAGATAGGTTCAAGTTCTTCGAAACAAATATCTCCAATGACTTTACCTGTTGGCCATGATTTTCAAGGAACTGCTAACACCTTGACTTTCTCTGAAGACTGAGGAAGTTCGCACGTCCTCACCCGTCCCTCAGCAATGTGAACAGGGCACCATCGAGAGCTGGGTGCACCTCAGGGCAGGACGGGAGCTGCTCTGCTCAAGGGCGGGAGAAGCTGCAGAAGGTGGGTGAGTGCAGCACAGAGCATCACCCAAACTCCCCTCCCCTCCACAGACTCCATCTATATCTCCCGTTGCCCGGCAAAGGCAGCCGACACACCGAAGGACCCGTCACACCCCATACGCACTCTCCCTCCTCCCACTTGGGAGAATGCTCAAGAGTGTGAAAGTGCCCACCAACATGGAGTTTCTTCCCCGCAGCCATCAGTCTCCTGAATGAGCCCCACCACAGTGCTCTCACGTTTATTGATCTTCCTTTTCTTTGTAACCCAGTACAGACATTGCTATGAATGTGTCACAACACAGAACGGACAACGTACTCACAACACCTCCTCAGTAGTCAGGAAGGCACAGCAGCGCCTATGCTTCCTAAAGAGACTGAGGATGGCAAGGCGGCCACCTCCCATCTTGACCACATTTTCCAGTAGCACAACCGAGAGTGTCCTGTCCGGCTGCATCACTGTGTTTGACTGCATAAGACCGCAAGTCAATTCAGAGGATCATCAAATTGGCCGAGAAGATCACTTTCTTCTATTGATAGCATTCACCAGGAGCATTGCTTAAGTAGGGCTGAAACAATTATCGAGGACTAACGCCTCGACTTTCTCTGAATACCGAGGAAGTTCGACATCAAATCTCCCCTCATTTTTCTACACTACAGGGAATTAATTTCTAACCTGTTTAACCTTTCCCTTTAACTCAGGTCCTGAAATCTAGGCAACATCCTTGTAAATCTTCTCTGTACTCAAAAGATATTGATATCTTTCCTGTAGTTCGGTGACCAAAACTGCACCCAATCCTCCAAATTTGGCCTCACCAATGTCTTATACAACTTTACCATAACATCCCAACTCCTGTACTCAATACTTTGATTTATGAAGGCCAAGATGCCAAAACTCTCTTTACAACCCTATCTACATGTGATGCCATCCCTCAACAACTTCTACAGGGGCATCAGACTTGCTGGACCCATCAGAGTGTGGGATGGGAGATGCTCTGTATCTTTGACCCACGACCATCAGGAAGGAGGTACAGGAGCATCAAAATCAGGACGGCCAGGCTGGGAAGCAGCTTCTTGCTGCAGGCTGTGAGATTTCTGGATGGGAGCCTGAAACTGAGTAAATCATGGAGTGAAACACTTAAGTCTGCAGACGCTGTGATTGTAGCGAAAACACGGAGATGCTAGAGGATCTCAGCCGGTCTCTCAGCATCCATGGGAGGTAAAGATATATTACCGACGTTTCAGGCCTGAGCCCTTTTTCAAGGTGTGAGTAAAACAAGTACAGGCATCTGAATTAAAGGCTGGGGAAAAAAAGGGGGAAGAATGGGAGGGGGAGGCGTCCAACAGGTTAAAGGTGTTAATTGGATATGATAAGAGGACAGGTGAGAATTGACTTTGGCTCTGCGTAGAGAAAAGGTGAACTACCAATCAACCACAATCAGACAGAGAATCATGATTAATAGGCTTTAATCTCCTTAAAGTGTCAGCACAGCTTGCATGTTGCTGGCCCGGTTCCAAGGCAGGTACTGAGGGAGGGGTTTGGGCATGACAGCCTTTATGGGGATATCTGGAAGGGAGGAGTCACAGGTTCAGGGGCAGGCCAGCCCATACAGCACATGCATACATCTATATACATAGTGGTAGCACCTCCAAAGGGAAGAGAGAGAGAGAGAGAGAGAGAGAAAGCGAGAGAGGGTGGGGGGGATGATGGGGGTGGGGGGAGGTGTTTAACAGGAGCTGGAGAAGTCGATATTAATGCCATCTGGTTGGAGGGTGACCAGATGGAAGATGAGGTGTTCCTCCAATTTGCGGTAGTTTCAGTCTGGCAGTGCATGGACAGACATGCCTTTCTCTGTGAACCCTCCTTCACTCCCACTGATCCAGAGTATTAACAGGTGGGCAACATTTGACAGCTCTTGGACTGGACTTCCTGGAGTTCAGAAGAATGAGGGGGAACCTCACAGAAGCATTTTGAATGTTGAAAGGCCTGGGCAGAGTAGACGCGAAAGAGTTGTTTCCCATGGTAGGGGAGTCGAGGACAAGCGGGCTCAACTTCGGGATTGAAAGGTGCCCACTTAAAACAGAGGAATTTCTTTAGTCAGAGGGCAGCGAACCTTTGGAATTTGCTGCCATGGGCGGCTGTGGATGCCAGGTCAGAGATGGACAAATATCTGAACAGTTCAGGGTGTCAAAGGTGATGGGGAGAAGGCAGGGGAGTGGGAATCAGTGGGAGAATGGTGGTATGGTGGAGTGGACTTGATGGGGCAAATGGCCTGCTTCTGCTCCTATACCTTATGGTGTTAAGGTCGGACAGCATGCCCAGGATTAAAGCACGTTGCAATAGGATGAGGTGAAACGCTGCCACTCAGAGAGAGTAGGCTTCAGGAATTCTCAGCCGTGGAGAATTTGAGGGTGTGACAGATGGTTCCTGTGTAAATGAGGGTGGGAAATTGGAGTTGATATCAGAAATTAATCATAATTCTAATGAAAGAGAGATTGGTTTCAAAGGGCAAAATGCTCCTATTTCTTGCAATAAATGAATTCTTTATGTGTTAAGGGTGTAGGAATTTCCCCAATGTCACAACGTCCAACAGGCCCAAGTGCGGAGTTAAGGATGCGAATGTCGGGGAGGGCCTTAATTAAATAGTTGTTACAAAGGAAGTAGTGATGGAGAAACTGATGGGACTAAAGCCAGACAAATCACCTGGTCCTGATGATAGGCATCCAAGGGTTCTGAAGGAAATGGCAGAAGTTAGAGTTGTAGTGGTCATAGACCAAAATTCCTTGGATTCTGGGCAGGTCCCGGCAGACTGGAAGACAGCAAATGTCACGCCACTTTTTAAGAAGGGATGTAGGCAGAAGACTGGAAATTATCGGCCAATTAGCTTGACATCTGTGGTTGGAAAAATGCTTGAAGCCGTCATTAAAGATGAAATAGTGAAACTTTTGGAACGCAAGGGTTCAATCAGGCAGACGCAGCATGGATTTAGAAAGGGAAGATCTTGTTTGACAAACTTGTTAGGATTCTTTGAGGATATAATGGGTGCGGTGGATAGAGGGGAACAGGTTGATGTTGTCTATTTGGATTTCCAGAAAGCGTTTGATAAGGTGCCACACAAGAGACTTCTCAGTAAGTTATATGAAAGTGGAGTCCGGGGAAGTCTATTGGCCTGGACTGAAAATTGGTTGTCTGACAGGAGGCAGAGAGTCAGGATAAATGGGAGTTTTTCAGGTTGGCAGAGAGTGGTAAGTGGGGTGCCGCAGGGGTCAGTGTTAGGCCCACAACTGTTCATCATTTACATTGATGACTTGGAGGAGGGGACAAAATGTGGTGTCGCCAAGTTTGCGGATGACACCAAATTGAGCGGAAGAGCAAATTGTAATGAGGATGTGGAGAGTCTGCAGAGGGATAGAGTTAAGCTGGATGAGTGGGCAAAGGTCTGGCAGATGGAGTACAATGTTAGTAAGTGTGAGGTGATCCACTTTGGCAAGAAAAATAAAAGAGCTGAATATTATTTAAAGGGTGAAAAACTACAGCATGCTGTTGTGCAGAGGGACTTGGGAGGGCTTGTGCATGAATCGCAAAAAGTTAGGTTGCAGGTGCAGCAGGTTATTAAGAAGGCAAATGGAATGTTGGCCTTCATCGCTAGAGGAATTGAATTCAGGAGTAGGGAGGTCATGTTGCAACTGTACAAGGTACTGGTGAGACCGCACCTGGAGTACTGTGTCCAGTTCTGGTCTCCATATTTGAGGGATTGGCTTTGGAGATGGTCCAGAGGAGGATTACTAGGTTGATCCCTGGGATGAAGGGGTTGACTTGTGATGAAAGATTAAATCGTCTAGGATTGTATTCGCTCGAGTTCAGAAGAATGAGAGGAGATCTTATAGAAACATATAGGATTATGAAGGGTTTGGATAGGATAGATGTAGGAAGGTTTTTTGAGCTGGCCGGGGAAACTAAAACGAGAGGACACAGTCTCAAGATTGGGGGGAGTAGATTTAGGACAGAGATGAGGAAAAATAGTTTTTCCCAGAGAGTAGTGAATGTTTGGAATTCTCTATCCAGGGAAGTGGTTGAGGCTGCCTCATTAAACATATTTAAAATTCGGTTAGATAAATTTTTACATGATAGAGGAATTAGGGGATATGGGGAGAAGGCAGGTAGGTGGAGTTAGGTCATAAATTAGATCAGCCATGATCGTATTGAATGGTGGAGCAGGCTCGATGGGCCATTTTTGGCCTACTCCTGTTCCTACTTCCTATGTTCCTATGGAAAAAATGATTACTAATTGTCCACATCCAGTAGAATATTAATACTCTTCTGTACTGGCACACACAGTTTTAAAACGAACAGGAACCCACTTACTATGGCTGGGAGGGGTTCTTCCTGAAATGGGGCCAGATTAACATGCATTTTTTTTCACTATTCATTTACAAAGTGGCTATTTTGTGCTGGTCTCTTTTCCCCAGGACTGGAGCAGTGTGGATCAGAGAGGAGTTGAAAGGTCTTCCTGATCACTATGTCAGTGACATTCTTTTCTGTGGCAGGGACCACCCGCGGGACGGTGGCCACGGCGGCGGACCAGCGAGCGGCTCTGAAGCTGAAGAGCACACAGCCAGCGGGACTGTCAGCAACTGGAGGAGAGAAACCCATGCTGCTGGCGACTGGCTCGAGACTGGCTGAAGGGGCACCAGGTATCGGAACCCACGATGCGCGAGGCTTCCTGATCGTGTCAGAGGTTTGCACCTGGAGCTCGGGCAGCTGATGGTTTGGATCGGAGGCTGGGGGGCTGTGGGAGAGCTGGAGCTGAATCTACGGGCACCCAGTAACTCTGGGGGGACTCTCTTTTGCTTCTCTTTCTTTGACTGGATAGCGAATCTTTGTCTGCCTTATAGAAGACTGAAGGAAATTTCATGTAATTTTATGTCCTGTTTTATTACATGACAATAAAATAATCGTAAATCTTTTCTACATGAACAATATGGACCTCAGAACATCAGAAACCAGAGCAGGAGTCGGCTGTCTGTCCTGTCGAGCCTGATCCGCCTGTCGCTAAGATTGTGCCTGTTCTGTATATGGTTCCACCTGCATCTTTGTTCACCATAACCCTTCATTCCTGACCAAGGAAATATCCACCAGACTGTGCCTTCAATATGTTTAAGTGCCCCCATTGTGGTCTATTCTATATCGGAGAGACTGGACATAGGCTAGGAGGTCTCTTTGTTGAGCACCTCTGCTTTGTCCACCGCAGTAGCCTGGATCTCCCAGTGACCACCCATTTCAATTCTCCACCCCATTCCCCTACCAACATATCTGTCCATGGTCTGATGCACTGCCAGACTGAGACCACCTGCAAATTGGAGGAACAGCACCTCATCTTCCATCTGGGCCCCCTTCAACCGGATGGCATTAATATGGACTTCCGGTTTCCGTTAGCCTCCCACCCCCATCTTTCCCCGTGTCTCCTCTCCTCCAGCTCTCTCTTTCCCTCTCTCTCTTTCTCTTATATTTTCCCCCTGTCTCCTTTAACCCAGCTCTGCATTACAAAGCCAAATCCCCCCCACCTCAGATCAATTCTCACCTCTTCTCTCTCCCATCCTCCTCTCCTATCCATATCAACAGAACATTGTTTGTCCATTGGTCTGCATTCCTCCCTTTGCTTTTCCTTTAATTCAGGCACCGCTCAATCCCACTCAATCCCCCGCCTAATGAATGCCAACGTACCATAAGCCTTCTTAACTCCCCTATCAACCTGCATAGCAACCTTGAGAGATCTGTGGATTTGCATACTGCATCCCTTGGTGCTCCCAGTGTGGTCTCCTCTACATCAGAGAAGCTGGGTGCAGACTGGGAGATTGCTTTGTTGAACAGGTCAGCTCTGTCCACCACAATAGCTTGGATCTCCCATTGGCTACCCATTTCAATTTCACTTCCCATTTCCGTGCTGACACGTCACTCCAGGTTCTTGGTTGGTCCTTCCAAAATGCAACACCTCGCCCTTGTCTGCATTAAATTCCATTGGCCATTTTTCAGCCCATTTTTCCAGCCAGTCCAGATCCCTCTGCAAGCTTTGAAAACATTCTTCACTGTCCACAGCATCTCCAATCTTAGTGTCATCTGCAAATTTGCTGATCCAATTGACCATATTATCATCCAGATCATTGATATAGATGACAAACAACAATAGCCCCAGCACTGATCCCTGAGGCACCCCACTCATCACAGGCCTCCAGTCTGAGAAGCATCATCCACCACCCCTCTCTGGCTTCTCCAGCCATTATCGAATCTGATTCACTACTTCACCATGAATACCTCGCGTCTGAATCTTCCTGGGTAACCTCCAAAGGGGGACCTTGTCAAAGGCTTTTCTGAAGTCCATGTAGATAACATCCACAGCCTTTCCTTTATCATCTCTCCTGGTAACCTCTTCGATAAACTCTACAAGGTTGGTTAAACATGACCTACCATGCACAAATCCCTAATCAGTTTCTGTCCATTTAAATAATTGTATATTCAATTTCTTAGAACACTTTCCAATAATTTACCTACTACTGACCTGTTTTTAGGCCAGTTCTTCCTCATTATTAAAGAATCCAACCATTAATCACGTTCTCCACCTTCCAAGTTGCCTCACTTCAAACTTTTCCAGATTGAACTCCATCTACCACCTTTTTGCCCAACCCCACATCCTGTCTAAATTCTGATGTACCTCTCATTTGCAAAAGGAGACCTCCCACATACCCAAGCTCATTGGAACTCTGGAACTCCACTTTCTCAATAAACTATATGCTGAGCAATTTTGTTTAATTTTACATTTCCCTACTGCATGGGTTGCTTTGGTCTGGCTGACGCCTTAAACAAAGATTTCAACTCAATCTCGGTACAGTTCAGTCCCGTTTATACCTTCCTGCAACAATCCTGTTGACCAACATTTGATTCACCTTAGATTCTGCTACCTGTCCAGGTGCTCCCAAACTTATTTTTTTTAATTTTAACAACACAGAGAAGGCCCTTTCAGTCCATGAAACCCATGCCACTCAATTACCCCCACAATTAACCAGCCAACCCCCCACCTCCTACGCTTTGGAGGGTTGGGAGGAAACCGGGGGAAAACCAACGCAAGTTGCGGGGAGAGCGTACAAATTCCTTCAAGTCAGAGGTGAGCGAGGACCCACGGAAAAAAGAGAGTCACACAGGGCGGAAGCAGGAACTTTGGCCCAACCTTCCCATGCTGACCAAAACCTCCCACCCACACTAGTCCCACCTGCCCCTCTAAAACCATCCATTTTCCATTCACTTTTTAAAAATCTCAAATGCTGCCTCACTCCCTCCTCCAGTATTCCTGTTCCACTCACCCACCACCCTCTGTATTATAAAGTTACCTCTGAGGTTCCTGTTAAATTTCTGCCCCCTTGCCTGAAACCTGTGGCCTCTGGTGACTGATACCCCCACTCTGGGCAAAATACTCTCTGTGTTTACCTGATCTTTTCCTTGTAATGAAAAACCCTGATAGTAAACTAGATAACAACTATTCACCGTTCCAGTACAAAAAAATGTGGATTGCAGGGGTGCAGACAGTCCTCCAGGGGTGTTGGAGAAATCCTTGATCAGTGTAACACAGGGAGATTCAAGAGCCTGATAGCTGTTGGAAAGAAACTGCTCTTGAACCCAGCAGTGCTGATCCTCAGGGCTCTGTTCCTTCAGCCAGAAGGTAGCATCACCCCCTTGAGCGAGGACCTGGAGTTCTGTTCTGTTCTGAGACTGGAGCTCCCTTTTCGCTAAATCACAACTGGGTATTAGAACCTTACAACCACAGGACATTATAGCATGGCCCTTCTAGTCTGCTCCGAACTATATCATTCTGCCTAGTCCCACTGACTTGCACCCAGGCACCCCCCCATACCTCTCCCATCATGAACCTCTCCAAATTCTTAAATGTTAAAATTGAACTCACATTCACCACTTCAGCTGGCAGCTCGTTTCACACTCCCACCGTTCGCTGTGTGAAGAAGTTCCCCCTAAACTTTTCCTCTTTGTCCTCCAATTTGTATTTCACCCACCCTCAGTGGGAAAAGCTGACCTACATTTACTCTGTCTGCCCCCCTCATAATTTTAAATACCTCTATCAAATCTCCCCTCATTCTTCTACACTCCAGGGAATAAAGTCCTAACCTGTTTAACCTTTCCCTATAACTCAGTTCCTGAAGCCCAGGCAACATCCTAGTCAATCTTCTCTGCACTCTTTCTATCTTATCGATATCTTTCCTGTCTGGACTTTTCTTGCCTGTCGTTCCCTCCCCATGAAATGTGATGGCAGTTACTAGAGCATTTAATGGCTCGGGGCCTGTACTCACTGGGATCTCAGTGAAACCTATCGAATATTGAAAGGTCTAGATAGAGTGGACATGGAGAGGGTATTTCCAGCAGTGGTAGAGCCTGAGACCAGAGGGGACAGCCTCAAAATAAAAGGATGTTTCTTTAGAACAGAGATGCGTAGGAATTTCTTCAGCCAGAGGGTGGTGAATCTGTAGAATTCATTGCCACAGACAGCTGTCAGGCCAGGTCATTGGGGAGATTTAAAGAGGAGGTGGATAAGTTCTTGATCTGTAAAGGTGACACAGATTAAAGGGCTAAGGCAGGAGAATGAGGTTAAAAAAAATGTCAGCCATGATGGATTGTGGGGAAAACTTGATGGGCTGAAGGGCCTAAGTCTCGTGGGTCACTTCAGTTAGCACTGAGCATGGCTTCAGCAGTGATGGATTCACAGTGCTGTACACGTGGTTCCACACACACACACACACACACACACACACACACACACACACACACACACACAAACACACACACACACGCACACACACACACACACACACACGCACACACACACGCACGCGCACACACACACGCACGCACACACACACACATGCACACACACACACACACACACACGCACACACACGCACACACACACACACACGCACACACACACACACACGCACGCACACACGCACGCACACACACACACACGCACACACACACACGCACGCACACACACACACACGCACACACACACACACACACACACACACACACACACACACACACACACACACACACACGCACACACACACACACGCACGCACACACTTGCATGCTCGCATGCACGCACACCTTGAGCCAGGCTGTCTGAGTGCCTGCTTCATCCATCAAGGGCAGTCGGAGTTTCAAATGTGGAAAAATTCAGTCAAAACACTCCAGCTGTCAAGTGCTGCCAAGTTTGTCTGACCTGCTGTGAAAGGCAAACCTGTTTCAAAGCTTGTATAATTGCTGCTTGGCTTCTCACAGAAAAGTTGAAAGATGCTGTGTGTGGGGTGGCAGGGTCCTCAATGAATTTGTGAGCCCTCATCAGACAACGATCCCGATAGATCACATCGATGGGGGGAGGGAGACTCCAGTGATCCTCGCTGCCGTCCTGTAGATTGATCCATTTCTCTGCAGCAACCGTACCCCACTGTGATGCAGCTGGCCAGGACGATCTCGATAGAGCTCCTGCAGAAGAAAGCTAACGTAATGGTGGCCAGTAGCCTTGCCCGTGTCAGTCTTTTCAGGAAGTGCAGTCGTTGTTGCGCCTTCCTGACAAGCGAGGAGATGTTGTGTGTCCAGGATAGATCAATATTGTGGACACACAACATTTATTACACATAATTGCCTTCTACCTGCCATAAGGCAGACAAAGTGTCGCCATTAGTGTTGGCCGGCGCCCACTACAGTACGAGAAAAAGAGAATCAAAAGGGAGTCACTGAGTGTCCGTGGATTTGCCTCCAGCTCTCCCACAGCCTCTGCAGCCACTCAGACTCCTGTTCAATCCATCGGCCACCCGAGCTCGAGATCTGAACCTCCAACACGGTCAGAAAGCCTTCAGCACCCAAGGCCCTTTGGGAGCCCTTCTTGCCCTCAGCACCCTCTCAACTCCTGGTTCCCATGAGCCAGTCTCCAGCAGGCCGGAACCCCTACGGGCCAGGGCCCCTCAGCCGCTGAGCCCCTTGCCCGCCGGCCGCCGTGGTCAACATCATTTAGATTCATCTCCTCTAATTCTCCTTCCAAATGAGGGGGGGGGGGGTGTTTATCCCTGTTTCTGGTTACCCTGAGTGGATTTAATTGGGCCAAATGGCCTCGTCCTATATTATAGAATCTTTGAGAGATTACGGCATGGAAACAGGCCCTTCATTTCATCAAATCCATTCCAATCATCCAATACCCACTGACACTAATCCATAAAAATCCAAAAATACTAACTAATATTAGAAAAAAACATGTTGGTACTGATGGACCTGCTGTAATGGCAGAAATGCCCCTGGTGCAGATCGGGAGAGCAGGGATTATAGATAGCACTGCCCCTCAGGGTCCTATTGCCTGGTTGTGATGCCAACAGCTAGGTGCAGACTTTAAATGACCTGTTAAAGGAACCAATAGTGTTTTTTTGTTTAAATCCTGCAACCTCGGAGATCTTTGCTCAAGATGGCAGCACCCATGGTGGGCAGTGCACCACAAAGGGTTGCAGACTCTGGAGGAGAGCAGAGGACTGGCATTGAGAAGGAGAAGCAGAGGAGACAGCGACTGTGGCAGAAGACCAATGAGGGGCTAAGTGTCAGAAGGATTCACACAGGCTGCAGGCTGTTGGTGACGCAGTTGAAGGGACCTTAGGGGCTGGTGACTTGCGGTCAAAGGACCCGCACACCAACTTGTGGACTGTGGGAGATTGGCTCTTGGGGACCAGGTATCAGAATCGGGATTCGAGAGGGTGCCGAGGGCAAGAAGGGTTCCCGAAGGGGCCTCGGTTGCTGAAGGGTTCCTGACCGTGTCGGAGGTTTGGATCTGGAGCTCGGGCGGCCGATGAATCAAACAGGAGTCTGTGTGGCTGCAGAGGCTGCAGAAAGCGAATCCATGGACACTCGGTGATTCTGAAGGGACTCCCTTTTGCTTCTCCTTTTCCTATTGTTAGGGGTGCCGGGCAACATTCATGAAAACTCTTTGTTTGCCTTAAGGCAGGCGAAAGTCGAAGTATTTTGTGAACATTCGATTTTTATTGTGTTATTACATGGCAATAAAAGGAAAGTTTAAACCTTAATCTCGTTTCATTCCCCGCACATTATCATCAACTCCTCCCCACCCTCCCCCCCCCCCCACCGAATCCCAGAACCTACAAGGTGTGGTTTACTGTGGCCAGTTCACCTAGCGACCCTGAACGCCCTTTGGTGGCCTGTTAGGTGGTGGGGGTGGGGTAGAAATACTGGAGCATGTGGAGGAAGCTCGCGAGGCAGCACGAGGAACGTGTGAATCCCTGGCATGAGGTCAGGGGTCGAACCCGGGTTGCCCGCCACCACGAGGCAAGGTTTGCCGAGAATGTGAAGCAAAGTCTGCCTGTTTCGTCTCCCTCGATACTTGGAGAGGGAAAGCTGAATCCCACACCTCATTATAATTACGAGTTGTTAAATTTTCTGTGAACCTGACTCAGAAGCGCGAGTGCCACCACTGATATGATGGCAAGGATGACACCTATCCCACTAGGCAGATCACCTGAGCTGAAAGCAGAGGCGTGACGCTCATTTGCAACCTGCCCTCTCCACCAGGGAGCCCGTTCTGCCAATTGGAAAGTTTCCCTGAAGCTCAGCTCAACTTTCTCAGCCACATTTGTGAGCTAATCTAGATGGTGGAGGCTAAAACAATAGGTGCATTTCAGTCTGAAGCCCATGGATGAAAGAAAAATAGAGGGATATGAGGTAGGAAGGGTTTAGTTTTTTTTAGTTTAGTCTTGGAAGGAATATAGGGGCAAAAGTTTAGAAGTAACATGAGGGGAAGCTTCTTCACTCAGAGAGTGAGGGTTGAGTGGAATGAGCTTCCGGAAGAGGTGGTTGCAGCAGGGACAATTTTGTCATTTAAGAGAAGGTTGGATGAGTGCATGGATTCGAGGAGATTGGAGGGTTAAGGACAGGGAGCAGTAGGTGGGACTAGTGGAGTTCCCTTAAATCGGTGCAGACTAGAGGAGCCGAGTTGGCCTGTTTCCGTACTGTAATTTTTATATGGACACAACATTGAGGACCAAAGGGCCTCTACTGTGCTGTAGTGTTCTATGTTCTCTTTCAGCAGACGTGGAAAATTAAACAAGCCACAGTCAGGCAGCAACTTCAGATGACTTTTCAACTAAATTTAAATGTAGTTCTGAATATAGAACATAGAAATCTACAGATGCCCTCCTCATTCTCCTAAATCCCAATGAGTACAGGCCAAGACCTGTCAAATAATCTTCATTTGATAACCCTTTCATTCCCTGAATTATCCTTGTGAACCTGCCCTGAACCCTCTTCAATGTCAGGACATCCTTTCTGAAATGAGGAGCCCAGAACTGCTCACAATTCTCCATGTGAGGGTTCACCAGGGCCTTCTAAAGCCTCTACATTACATCCCTGATCTTATACCCTATTCCTCTTGAAATAAATGTCATCTTTCATGGAGAATGTTTTAGCCAATTGGTGGTAAATCTGTGGAATTTGTTGCTAGTGGTTCTGGAGGCAGAGGATTTAAGAGAGCAGTTGATAGGTGCCTGATTAGCCAGGGCTTTTATGATTATGGGGAGAAGGCCGGGCAGTGGGGTTGAGTGGGACAATAGATCAGCTCATGATTGCAAGGCTGTGGATGTTGTCTACATGGACGTTAGTAAAGCCTTTGACAAAGTCGCACATGGGAGGTTACTCAGGAAGCTTCAGACGGTGGGAATTCATGGTGTAGTGAACTGGATTCGACAATGGCTGGGCAGGAAATCTATCAGTAAGATAGAAAGAGTGCAGAGAAGATTTACTAGAATGTTGCCCGAACTTCAGGAACTGAGTTACAGAGGAAGGTTAAACAGGTTAGGGCTTTATTCCCTGAAGTGTAGAGGAATGAGGGGAGATTTTATAGAAGTATTTAAAATTATAAGGGGGAATAGACAGAGTGAATGTAGGTTGGCTTTTTCCACTGAGGGTGGGTGAGATTCAAACCAGAGGACATGGGTAAAGGGTGAAAGGGGAAAGTTTAGGGGGAACATGATGGGGAACTTCTTCACACAGGCTGAAACTACTTCAATGTGCGACTGTGGAACCTGCTTCCACCAGGCCCCCACCACTCTGCCCCACGCATACCCTTCAACTTTTCCCCCCACACCACATTAAACACATCCTCCAGTGTGTGACATCCCCCCCCGGACTTGATCTCAAGCACCTTCAAACTCGGACCCTTCTTGTCAGCCAATTCAGCCGCGGGAAAAAGCCTCTGGCTGTTCACATGATCAATGCCTCTCAACCTTCATGTACACCTCTATCTGGTCACCCCCTCATCACCGTGTACACCTCTATCTAGTCCCCCCCTCATCCTCCGTGTTCACCTCTATCAGGTCACCTCCTCAGTCTCCGTGTTCACCTCTATCAGGTCACCCCTTCATCCTCCGTGTTTACCTCTATCTGGTCATCCCCTCATCCTCTGTCGCTTGAAGGAGAAAAGACCAAGTTCGCTTGACCTGACCTCCTAAAGCGAACTCTCCAATCCAGGCATCAGCCTTGGAAATCGCCTCTCCCCCTCTCTAGACCCTCCAAATCCTTCCTGGAGTGAGGAGACCAGAACTAAACATGATATTCCCCATGGGGGCCAACTATATACCTGATCTTGCCTCAACGTTACCTCACGGCTCCTGGGGTCTCCTCTTGTAGACTCCTTCTCTCGAAGAAAGGCTCCGGCCCGAACCGTCGACTGCCTTTGACTTCCTCTGGATGGTGCCTGAACTGCTGAGTTTCTCCAGCACTTTTGTGAACTGTATTTGACCCCCAGCATCTGCAGAGTTTCTTGTTTACTTGCACAGAAGGTGTTGGGTATGTGGAGCGAGCTGTCAGAGAAAGTGAGAGACGCAGGTGCTGCACAATGTTGACGTTACAGTTATTATTTAATTCATTTCCTCTCTGATTTACATTTATGATCTTTTCAAGATTCAAGGTTCTTTTTTTGTCACGTACAGAACTTCTTGGGAGTCACTATCTCGGGGGACCTTTCCTGGACTCAACACATTAATGGCCTCGTGAAGAAAGCACGACAGTGCCTCTACGTCCTCGGGAGTTTGCGGAGGTTTGGTATGACACCGGAAACTCTGGCAAATGTTCTACAGAGGCATGGTGGAAAGTATGTTGACCGGCTGTATCAGGGTCTGGTATCAGGACCAGAACTGCACAAGGTAGGCCCAGGACATCACAGGCAAAACCCTCCCCACCATCGAGAACATCTAGAGGGAACGCTGCCATCAGAGACCAGCAGGAATCATCAAGGATCCACATCACCCAGCACATGCTCTGTTCTCGCTGCTGCCATCGGGAAAGAGGTGTAGGTGCCACAAGACTCGTACCACCAGGTTCAGGAACAGCTGCTCCCCCTCCACCATCAGACTCCTCAACAACAAATTCGTTTAAGGACTCTGACTTGACATTATATTGATTTTTTTTCTCTCTGTTTGCATTTCTCTCTTACACATGTATGTTAAGTACAGGTTTTTATTGCTCTGCCAATAAGTAGACCAGGCCTGCAGGATAAAGAATCTCAGGGTCGTATGTGATGACATGTGTGTACTCCGACAATAAATCTCGAATCTGAACATTGTAGCGTGCGTGCTACTGCGTATTGAGAAAAGAAGACACATTCACGAGGAGTCAAGGTCGAAGATTGGTTTATCTGCTTATATTCTCTCCTCGCTGCTGACTACAGGAGTGTTGTCACGGCAGCGCCGATCTCCAATTGGGCGGCGTTCCTGCCATTGTTGTCATTTGCTGTCATGTAGGCGGTCATCTCGAACGAAGGTCAATGGCCCCCGCAGGGACTGCATGGTCGCCGTGTCCATCCTTCATTTTGTGTACTGGGTTGCGTCCCGATTAGTGGGCCATTAACTGACACCCCCCCCCACCTCCAGATCGGGGCACTGTTTGCTACTTTTGGTGGTCTACCTCTGCGTCGCAGGGGGGTGAGTGCAGACCAGTTGGGAAATGTCTAGGTGCCCTGGTTTGAGGTGGTCAATCGTATAAGTCTCTTTCTTTCTGCCGATATCCAGCACACCTGTCGACCCGTGGTGTCTCATGACTTTATATGGCTCTCATACGGCCTTTGCAGAGGTGTTCTGTGTGACCCTCCCCCCACCCCCCGCACGAAAACGTATTCACATGTCTCTAAGTCTTTGGGGATGTAGATTTTAGCCTGGCCATGCAGTGGAGGCTGTGGAGGTGTTTGGCTGCCCAATGTTTCCCTCAGCTTTGTCAATGAGGCCGTGGGGTCCTCTGGGTCCTTGGCGATGGCTAAGAACTTCCCGGGTATTTCCAATGGCTGTGGAGGCATTGAAGTCCTCTTTCAGCACAGCGCAGATCCCCAGGAGAGGACCCAGGGTTACTTGTCGGTCCAGTTTGGCCCCTTGAGTTGAGCCATCAAGGCCGCCTTTAGATGCCTGTAGAACCACTCCACCAACCTGTTGGCCTGAGGGTGGTAAGCTGTGGTGTGGTGAGGTTAGGTTCCCAGCTACTTAGCCAGCACCATGCCACAGAGTCCCGAAGTGAACTGTGTACCTCTGACGGAGGTCATATGCTCTAGGACTCTAAACCTTGACACCCAAGTGTTAATCAGTGCCCTGGCACTGGTCAAGGTGGTTGTGTTGGCCAGTGGGACCGCCTCCGTCCACCTCGTTGGGAAGTCAATCATGGTGAGGAGATATCTCACCTCATGGGAGATCGACAGTGACCCTACAATATCAATATGGATGTGGCTGAACTGACGTCGCACTGGCTCCATGCCCTGATGTGCGTCTGCACTTTGGATGTCTGGAAGAGTATGCAGGTCTTGGCCCACTGACTGACCTGCTTCCGGAGGTCGTGCCAGACGAACCTATTGGCCGCCATATTACCAGAAGTCCTGCTGGCTGGGTGCACCAGGATGTGCACCGCATTGAAGACCTGTCACCTCCATGCTGCTGGCAGGGTTTGGCGGTGGAGACGTTGCAGAGGAGCATCTTGTTGCCAGGACCGATGGTGACATCCTCCTGCCTGAGGCCAGAAACTGCCATCCTGTATACTAGGATCACAGGGTCCACCTGCTGTGCCCTGACTAGGCAAAGGTTAATGGTTCATGGTTCATGAACACCCTGATTGCCTGCCTTCCAGAAAATACCGAAGTGCCTGACTACCAGGTACAACACCATTAGCTCCCGGTCAAAGGTGCTGTAGTTGAGTTTGGGTGGCCGGAGGTGCCTGCTAAAGAAGGCTTTAATGCCCTTCAATGCATTGCTCCAGTACGTCCCCTACTGTTGCACTGGAGGCGTCTGCTGTGAGGATGGTTGGCGCCTCTGGCCTGTGGTGCACCAGAAGGCTGGTGTTGGCCAAGGCATCTTTGGCCTTCTGGAATTCCTTCAAGGCCTTATTGTCCCAGGTAATGTCCTGACTCTTCTCCGCCATGAGTGCAAAAGGGGGCACGTGATCTGAGCTGCTGATGTGAATCAGTGATAAAAGATTAAATATTCCGGCAAATTCTTACAACCCCTTCACTGTGTGGGGCTTAGCAAAATGCCAAATGGCCTCTACCTTCTTGAGCAGGGGCTTCGCTCCATGCCCTGCTGATCCGATACCCCAGGAAATCAATCATTTCCAGCCCGAAAAGGCAGGGTTTATAGTTAGTCCGAA
>NC_091471.1:4736468-4739410 GCF_036971445.1 Narcine bancroftii | reverse complement strand
TGAGAAACTGCTAGGCTCTGGGGTTCAAACACAACTCTGCAGGGATCTTGAAATCGCAAAGGTCATAAACCACGATTCAGGCTCACAGCGAGGGAATAAATATTGAAACTGGGTAATGAAGACTGGAATATGACATGAAACTGGGTTTCCCTCTGTCTCTGCGGTCATTGTCCTGTAATAGAGACTGGAATATGACATGAAACTGGGTTTCCTCTCTCTTCCTGTGGACAGTTTCCTGTAATAGAGACTGGAATATGACATGAAACTGGGTTCCCTCTGTCTCCTGTTGGACCATTGTCCTGTAATAGAGACTGGAATATGACATGAAACTGGGTTTCCTCTGTCTCTGTGGGACATTGTCCTGTAATAGAGACTGGAATATGACATGAAAACTGGGTTTCCCTCTGTCTCTGTGGACATTGTCCTGTAATAGAGACTGGAATATGACATGAAACTGGGTTACCTCTGTCTCTGCGGTCATTGTCCTGTAATAGAGACTGGAATATGACATGAAACTGGGTTTCCTCTGTCTCTGTGGACATTGTCCTGTAATAGAGACTGGAATATGACATGAAACTGGGTTCCCATGTCTCTGTGGACATTGTCCTGTAATAGAGACTGGAATATGACATGAAACTGGGTTTTCCTCTGTCTCTGTGGACATTGTCCTGTAATAGAGACTGGAATATGACATGAAACTGGGTTTCCCTCTGTCTCTGCGGTCATTGTCCTGTAATAGAGACTGGAATATGACATGAAACTGGGTTCCCTCTGTCTCTGTGGACATTGTCCTGTAATAGAGACTGGAATATGACATGAAACTGGGTTCCCTCTGTCTCTGTGGAATTGTCCTGTAATAGAGACTGGGTCTGGCATTCTGTATAGAGACTGGAATATGACAGAAACTGGGTTTCCTCTGTCTCTGTGGACATTGTCCTGTAATAGAGGACTGGAATATGACATGAAACTGGGTTCCCTCTGTCTCTGTGGACATTGTCCTGTAATAGAGACTGGAATATGACATGAAACTGGGTTCCCTCTGTCTCTGCAGTCATTGTCCTGTAATAGAGACTGGAATATGACATGAAACTGGGTTTCCTCTGTCTCTGTGGACATTGTCCTGTAATAGAGACTGGAATATGACATGAAACTGGGTTCCCTCTGTCTCTGCGGTCATTGTCCTGTAATAGAGACTGGAATATGACATGATACTGGGTTCCCCCTGTCTCTGCGGTCATTGTCCTGTAATCGAGACTGGAATATGACATGAAACTGGGTTCCCTCTGTCTCTGCGGTCATTGTCCTGTAATAGAGACTGGAATATGACATGAAACTGTCTGCGGACATTGTCTGTAATAGAGACTGGAATATGACATGAAACTGGGTTCCCTCTGTCTCTGTGGACATTGTCCTGTAATAGAGACTGGAATATGACATGAAACTGGGTTCCCTCTCTCTGTGGACATTGTCCTGTAATAGAGACTGGAATATGACATGAAACTGGGTTCCCTCTGTGTCTGCGGTCATTGTCCTGTAATGGAGACTGGAATATGACATGAAACTGGGTTCCCTCTGTCTCTGCGGTCATTGTCCTGTAATAGAGACTGGAATATGACATGAAACTGGGTTTCCTCTGTCTCTGTGGTCATTGTCCTGTAATAGAGACTGGAATATGACATGAAACTGGGTTCCCTCTGTCTCTGCGGACATTGTCCTGTAATAGAGACTGGAATATGACATGAAACTGGGTTCCCTCTGTCTCTGCGGGACATTGTCCTGTATCGAGACTGGAATATGACATGAAACTGGGTTCCCTCTGTCTCTGCGGACATTGTCCTGTAATAGAGACTGGAATATGACATGAAACTGGGTTCCCTCTGTCTCAGCGGTCATTGTCCTGTAATAGAGACTGAAAATGACATGAAACTGGTTTCCTCTGTCTCTGTGGACATTGTCCTGTAATTGTGACTGGAATATGACATGAAACTGTGTGATTCTGTTTTCATGTTTAAAGATAAATAAAAGCAACTTTTGTTTTAAGTAGCCCTTTGTCTTTGAGTATATCTGTTGCTGCTGGGTTTAGGGGTTCTCTGGGCACCTAACAGTACAAAACAGAGGAACATATTCCGTTGATTTTTTTTGTCCAATTCTATCTAATTGATAGTCTTGTGACAAAACTAGTTTTGTGAATTTTTGCCCTCTGTTTGTTCTTGGAACAATTCTTCTGACTTGGGCATGGGGTGTTGGGTATTTTGAGTGATGGATTGATGGTGATTTTGGAATCGCCGCAAATGTGAATTTCACCATTTGCTTATCGTACGGGTACGACGGGCGCTGCCCAATCCCCAATATTGTGGGCTACACAGTAGTAGTTCAACCATTCTATGTAGTTATCCCAACTTTCTGCCATCTTGGCATGCTTTCACCTTGATTTTTTGACAGAAATTTGTTGAGGTTGTTAGGTAGTGTTTTTCTACCTTTCTTCTGTTGTTTTCCTTCTCATGGTTGGTGCATGGAGTATGTGTAGGGTTCGTGTCATTCCTCGGTCGCCCACTGTTGTGTGTGCACTCACATAATTAAGTCCGAGTCGTGATGCTCTTCATCCTTTACTTCTATTAGATTAACATGGCTACTGACACACAGGGTTATATATATATATGGAAGGGTGACATCAAGAGGGCGTCATGATGTCCAGCAGAGGGCGGGCTTCTATACAACAGATTCACAGTCCAATCTCACTTCTCATTCCTCCAAGTTCATTAGTATTGGACAATTCTTAAACTGTGCACGGAATTGAACCTTTATGAATTTTGACCAGGCTCTGGTGCTTAAAGGTAAATTGGTTTCTGCTCAGAAAGGTTCTTATGGTTTCAGAGAGAGATTTGTTGCTCGTTGGACACACACAAACCACAAGGGTTTTCCACAGGCTGTACTCAGAACTT
>NC_091471.1:4641468-4733968 GCF_036971445.1 Narcine bancroftii | reverse complement strand
ACGCTCCAATGAATAAAGTCCCAGTCGACTCAATCTTTCTCCGTATTCAAGATACTGCAATCCAGGCAACATTTTTGTAAACCTTCTTTGCACCCTCTCTACCTTATTGATATCCCTCCTATAATTTAGAGACCAGAACTGCACACAATATTCCAAACTTGGCCTCACCAACATTACCTCCCAGCTCCTATATTCGAAGCTATGATATTCTACTGATAATGTAGCTAAAGTGATCAGTTTAATACATAGTTCTCAAGACAATTGGATTTAACATTAGTTTTATTGTTAGATGCAGAAAAGGCTTTTTATAGATTAGAATGGAATTATTTATTTTTACAAAAATTTCAATTTGGGACAGTATTTTTGAATTAGATTAAAGCTTTATACGGGGGGGGGCGTGGCAAGATGGCGTAAGGAACAGACGTGCCTTCCAGTCCTCTCCTGACTCTAACTTATTGTTTTGTCTTTAAGTGCCCGTTAAAACTTTTTTTTAAAGTTTATAAATAGTATGAGATGTTGAATTAAGACCTAATGGTACATTTGTTAAAAAAAAAGTAAAAGGAAACTGTCACATTTGTGGCCCAAAATGTGAAGTTAATAAAACATTAAACACAAGTTTTATCAGGTAAACTTCTCAGTGGCTTTATTTTCCCATTTCCTTTGTTCTCCTGCTTGTGTTCTTAACTCTCTCTCATACCACGTGACTTCCGGTACATCTCATACATATTCATAATCATGACATCCCTCCTTTAATCAGAAATAAACTTTACCTTCACTTACCAATATCCCTCGGAAAAATACAAACATCGTAACTAATGGTAATACTATAACTCAACTACATAAAATTGACTTCCTACAGCATTCATACATGCACTTTATGATATAAGATTAAAATACTGTCCCAAAGTTCTTATTAAAACTATGGCACAAAGTCTTCGTATCGTTTGGGCACTTTCCGGTTTCGTTTCGGCCTGTCTGCGATATTGTCGTCGCTTCTCGGTTGTTCACTCTCGGCGTCGGAAATACTGCTCGCCACGGCTTCGGGTGTTTCTGGCGCTCTAGTCACTTCATCAGGAGTGCTGGTAACTGCCTCTGGAACATCATCAGGTCTCTCAGTTTGGCCTTTCAACCTCTTCGCTCGATGTATCTCTGGACTGGTATCTTTCTACACCTGATACATTTCTCTTATACAGGACTCCAGTCGGAGACTTGACTGTCACCATACTGCCACTTCTGGATATGACAGTATAGGGTTGATGGTAATAAGGTGTGTCTAGCTTACCACCAGTTTCATGCCTCACTAGAACATTATCTCCTGGCATGATGTCTGAGTACTTGGCTCCACGTTTCGAATCTGTGTACAGCTTTGCTGCACCTTTCTTTTCAGCATCGTGGTCCCTCATCTCCTGGTCGTCTCGGATTTCGTTTCTTTTCAACTTCTCCCATAAATGTCGATCAATCACATTACTGTCACTGCCTGAGTCTACAATGACCTGAACTGTCACTCCACCAATGATCACTGGGACCTTCTCATGATGTACTTCATTCAACGTAAATTGGTAACAACTCTGTTCCACCTGGGTATCATCATCGTCACCGTCTATCTGGCGAATGGTATCTTTCTTTCCAGGATACTTTCCTTTCCCCCAGGCTTTGCCTTTGGAAGTTGTACTCTTCCTCTTCTGGTCTGCATTGGACTTGCTTTTGCACTTCTTTGCAAAGTGGTCCTTACCTCCGCACTTTCTGCAAACTTTGCCTTTGGCCGGGCAACATGGGTCTTTTCCAAAGTGACCTCGGTTTCCACATCGATAACACTCCACGTCCTGTGTCGACGTATATCTTGGCTGGTTATGGCGATGTGAGAGCCTCTTAATTTGCTGGCTTGAGTTGTCTTTCAGGGTCATGGTATGAAATTGCCCTTCAACAGCCTCTAATGCAGCAGCAATGGTTAAAGCATCGGTGAGTTCCAACTCACTCCCTCTTTCCGGTAGACGTCTTCTGAGTTTATCTGATCTGCAGTGCTGTACGACTTGATCCAATAATTGGTTGTCCAAATCAGCTGGCATGTAATTGCATCCAACAGCTAGCTGGCGTAGTCTCATCACGTACTGAGCAATTGTCTGGCCATCTTCTTGTCTCGTTCTCCGAAACAAATGGCGTTGAAATGTAGCATTCGGTGTCACTACATAGTGTGCATTTAATGCATCTACCGCTTTCCGGTACTCATCCTTTCTTCCAGTATTCAAAAGTGTCTTAAATGTTTCCCGAACAGCGGGTCCCGCAGTGAAAAGAAGTAACGCCCTTCTCTGCGCTTTTTGTTCAACTGTACCGGTATCTAGAAATAGGCCACGACTGTCGGCGTAGGATTCAAATTCTTCCAGCCATGCCTTCCACTTCACACTTACAGTGCTTGCATCACCCGTTGGGTCAAAATGAGCAATTCCACTATGCGTTAGAAAGTCACCATTTTCCCCAGCCATGAGGAAATATTCCAGCCCCAAAAGTACTGAGACAAAGAGAAAATTCTTATCACCTTGAAGTTGTCTGTAATCCTCTGTAATCTTGTTTAGTCTTTAATTTTCTTCAAGCTTCTTTCATCCTCGTCGCCAATGTCACATTTGTGGCCCGAAATGTGAAGTTAATAAAGCATTAAACACAAGTTTTATCAGGTAAACTTCTCAGTGGCTTTATTTTCCCGTTTCCTTTGTTCTCCTGCTTGTGTTCTTAACTCTCTCTCATACCACGTGACTTCCGGTACATCTCATACATACTCATAATCATGAGAGAAACATCAACAGTTTCTTAAAAAATTATATTTTCCGAAATTATCTGAGCCTGTTTGTTTACAAAAAGCCACGACTCAGCGTGAAACGGATCCAGGAAAACAAGCGAAGAATTCGGCTTTGGAGCTTCGTTCTGATTCCGTAAGTCTTTCTGAAGGTTGTTTTCAGCTGCCTTTAGAAAAAAGGGCTGGCCGGATGCCAGTATTTCAAACAACGTCTACTGAGACTTTGACAGCCGAATTAGCTGGGGCGCCACCAGTTGGAGAGTTAAAGAGTTGTTATTTGACTGCTATACCACCAGTTATATCAGCTCTTCCAGATACTGACGTAACGAAGCTTTTAAAGGAGGTTTGGATCAAAGATAACCCTGATGATCAGCCTCCTGATACTTCTGGGGGGTCTGTGACAGGGGCTCTTACATGGAGTCAAACTGCAAGAAAAGCTACTAAATTAAAAGAAGGGATAGAAGGTCCTCTGATTCCACAAGAACAGCAGGATCCCATCATGTCTGGATCTACTGATGTTGATATACTTTTCAAGAGACTTGAACATAAGATATTTTCTTCAATTATGCATTTAGGAGATTCTATGAATAATCTTACTTCTAAGATTAATGCATTGGTGGATGTCAATACTCAACAGATGGCTGATTATGGAGCTTTTAAAGTCGAAACTATTGAAAGACTTGAGATGTGTGATCAAGGATTATCTGATGTACAAGATCAATTGCAAGATGTGAATAAAACAATTGAAACGTTACAGATTCAGAATAAAAATTTACCAAAAAAGGTTGATTATTTGGAGAACCAATCCAGACGGAATAATGTGAAAATTGTCGGCTTGCCAGAAGGCATAGAAGGGCCAGATCCAAGAAAATTTTTCACTGAATGGATTCCACAAGTGTTGGGGCAAGGTAAGTTTCTTGAAGGTTTAATATTGGAACGGGCTCATAGAGCTTTGAGAAGGAGACCTTTTTCAGGACAGAATCCAAGACCTGTTCTGGTTCGCTGTTTAAATTACTGTGATAGAGAGACTATTTTACGTATGGCTATTAGAAATGCACAGCAACACAAATCTCCTTTGATGGTTCAGAGTAATCGTGTTTTCTTCTATCCGGATTTGAGTCAGGAAATTATGTTTCAACGACGTGAATTTAATTCTGTGAAAGAATTATTGTGGAAAAAAGGATATAAGGCAACATTTAGATACCCTGCGGTACTGAAGATTTTTCAGGATGGATATCAACCAAAGTTCTTTGTGAATCCTAAAGAAGCTATGGATTTTGCTCAGTCTTTACCAATTACGCAATTCCAGGAATGACGTAGTCCTCCACGGTCTCCAAAGAGGGCAGAGCTGCAAGAAGGGAATTTGATTTCTGGAAGAAATGGAAGAAACGGTGGTCACAATGGCAAAGGAAACTCATTTAATAGATAAGGAACATTTGAAACTCAAACGTTTTTTATTCTTCGTTTAATTCTAAGGCAAAAGGTGTGGCAATTTTGGTACATAAGAATCTACCATTTTAGTTACAGAGTGAAGAGAAAAATGGTGGAAGATTATTAAAATTAAATTGTACAATCTTTAATGAGGCATGGACTTTGCTTGATGTTTATGCTCCTAATGTTGAGGATACAGCTTTTGTTGTGGATATGTCTTTATTACTTGGACAATCGAACTCTAATGTGATGTTGGGGGAGATTTGAATGTGGTGTTGGAGCCTTTATTGGATAAGTACTCAAGAGTAATTAAGAAGTCTAAGATAGCAATCCAAGTGATTAATATGATGGCAGATTTGAATTTAATTGATATTTGGCGAAGAGTTAATCCTACAGAGAAAGATTTTTCTTTTTATTCCTCGCGACATAATTCTTTTTCTAGAATTGATTATTTTTTAATATCAGCACATTTGCAGGATAGGGTTACATCTGGGGAGTATAAGGCTAGATTGGTTTCGGATCATTCATTATTATTATTAGAATATTTGAGTTCACAAGATGTTCAGAAAGCTTCAAGATGGAGATTTAATACTATGCTATTACGACGCGAATTTAATTCTGTGAAAGAACGGTTGTGGAAAAAAAGACATAGGGCAACATTCAGGTATTCTGCGGTACTGAAGATTTTTTAGGATGGAAATTAGCCAAAATTCTTTGACAATCCTAAAGAGGTTATGGACTTTGCTTAGTCTCTACCAATCATGCAGTTTCAGGAACGATGTAGTCCTTCAAGGTCTCCAAAGAGAGTAGAGATGTAAGGTGGTATCCAGATTTTTAAAAGAAATGGAAGCAATGGTGATCGAAGTGGTAACGTTGATTTAAAAAAATAAATCTTTTATCTTTTTTTTGAAAGAGTTTAAATAGTTTAAATAATGATGATAGTTTAATGAATTGGGAGTTGGGAGAGGGAACTGGGTGGGCACTAGTTTCCAGAAGTCATCAACTACCTGTGAGTTATCTCACACCCAATATTTTGGGGGAGTTACCGCTTTGGGTGGTTTAAACAGGAGGAGGTAGTCGTGACCTCCGACCTGTTTTATTTTCTTTTTAATTTTTGGGTGAAGAAGTGAAGGTTTTTTTAAATTATTTTTTAAATAAATAATTATATTTTTTAAACTTTTTCTTTTGATTGTAATTGGGAGGGAATTAGGAGGTTTTTTTTTTCTCCTTTTTTTCTCTTTTTTTGGGGTTTTTTTCTTTTTACTTTCTTTTTTAAGAGGATGATGTCACAGAAGATAATAAGTCAAAAATTGAGAATGTTGAATTAGATGAAGAGGAAGATGAGGGGAAAGGTGATAAGAAGAAGAAGAAAATTAAGTACAAATACATTGAGGGAGAAGAGTTTAATAAAATTAAGTTAATTTTGATAGAGAATTTTGAAGATGTTATAAATGAAGAATATGGAGAATTTTATAAGAGTTTGAACTTTTTTTTCTTTTTCTTTTCTTTTTTTATATAAGGGGAGGGGAAGAGAATAAAAAGTTTATCTGATTGTTTTTCTAAGGGATGTTTTTGTTCTCTCGATGAATTATAAAGGAAACTTGGTATTAATGGAAATTCTGTATTTATGTATTATTAATTATGATTTTTTGTATAACAGATATATGGTTGATATATGATTTTAATATTTGAATTTAGTTTTAAAGTGGATTTCATTTGTTAAATACATGAATTATGTTTGATTTAAATATACGTTTAAGGGTATTATTTTAGTATTGATATTTTTTTTGTTAGTAATTTTTTTTGTTGTTAAGTTTTATCCTTTTTTTGTAAGTGGGGTTTTTTCTATTTTATTTACAACATTGTTAATTAATTCTTCTCTCTTTATTTTGGGGGGGAGAGTTGGATTAATTTTAAATTAGATGATTAATGTTGTGTATTAATTATTGGGGGGGTTAATTTGTGTAGTTTAATGATGTAGTATTCTAATTTTTATTATCTTATTTTTTATTATTTCTTTAAATGTAATTTTTATTTTATTCATGTCATAAAATTTTAAATAAAGTTTAAAAAAAAAGCTTTATACGGAAACCCTTTGGCGAGAGTGGTTACTAATGGACAACCTTCTTCTTCCTTTCCATTAACACGATCGGCTGGACAAGGTTGTCCTGTATCTCCTGCATTGTTTGTTTTAGCAATTGAACCATTGGCACAATCAATAAGGCAAGATGTTAGTATTAAAGGAATTAAAGTGAATAAAGAGGAGAATAAAATTAGTTTGTTTGCAGATGATGTATTGATTTATATAACAGATCCTGAAAATTATATGATTTCTTTATATAAAAAGTTACAAGATTATGGAGAAATATCTGGTTATAAAATAAATTGGGATAAAAGTGAAGTTATGCCATTAGTAGAAGGAGATTATGATCACTGTAAATGTGTAGCTCAAATTAGGTGGACATATAAATAAATATTTAGGTACTAGAATTGATAAAAATTTAGATAACTTGCATAAATTAAATTGTGTTCCATTATTTAATAAAATTAAAGATGATTTTAATAGGTGGAATGATCTACCTATTACATTAATTGGCAGAGCGAATTGTATTAAAATGAATATTTTTCAAGGATTCAATATCTTTTTCAATCTATTGTTTAGTACTTCAAAAAAAATTTAAAGATCTTAATTGTAAGGACATTTTTATGGAAGAGGGAAATGAATAGGGTATCTTTGGAGAAATTAACTTGGAAATTTGAATTAGGTGGCTTACAGCTTCCACATTTTCAGAATTATTACAAGGCTACACAATTGAAATTTATTAATGCAATGTTTGATTTAAATATATCTTCTATTTGGGTGGATATAGAGTTAGATAAAATTGATGAGGTCTATATCCGAATTTAATTATAAGTGGAATTCAAAATTGTTAATTGATAAGGATCAACCAATTTTGAAACATTTAAGTGAAATATGAAATAAAATTGATTATGAGATAGATGGAAAAGGAAAGATTTCAGTGAAAATGTCTTTATATCAAAATAAACTTACTATAAATAATCAGTTTTTAAAGATATGGAATCAATTGGAGATTTTAAAAGTTGAAGACTGTTTTGAAGCAGGGATGTTTTTATCTTTTAATCGAATGAAGGAGAAGTTTCAAGTTCCTAGTAATACTATATTTTGTTATTATCAGGTTAAAACTTTTTATTGGAAAAATTGTGTCATAGTTTAAAATTACCTAGACAATCTGCTTTAGAATTATTGCTTACTAAGGGACAAACAAATACATTTATTTCTGAGATGTACAAGTTATTACAAAATAAAATGCCTAAGTTGAATGTTCATAAATCAAGAATGAAATGGGAACTTGATTTAAGTAGAAAGATAGATGAAAATGTTTGGAGAAACTTATGTAAGGATAATATGACTAAGGTTATAAATGTAAGATATATGTACAATATAATTTTTTACATCAATTGTATTTAACCCCTCAGAAATTAAAGAAATTTGAATTAATTTCTTCAGATTTATGTTTTAGATGTGGACAAGAAATAGGTACTTTTTAAATTCGACTTGGACTTGTTCTAAGGTTAAGATATGTCATGTATATATATTGGGAGGAATATGGTAAAATTAGAGTAGGTTAAAACAGATCTTATTTGAAATACTGAAGAACTCATATTCAGTAACATTGCAGGATCTATGGAGAATGTTATGTACATTTCACAAGTAGGTGTCATGAAATAAATAGCCATTGTTTTGGAGGAGACAAACTGGCTGCTTGCAAGTACCTTCAGGGTGCTCACAGAAAGGTCACCTCTAAGTTTTGTTTACCTAAGACAACAGCTTGAGCAGAAGGATAACTCCTGTTGTTTTCTGAAGAAGATGGGGGTTTTTGCAAGTGAGAGTCATATGGGTTTTCTAGCAGTTGGAGAGAGAGAGAAGACAAGTTCAAGAAGCTCTCTCAGCTAGTGTGTGTGATACTGAAAGCCGCTGAACAGTGCAAGCCAGGAGAAGTTGGTTGGAAACAGAAAAGCTCTAGAGTGAAGGATGGCTGGAAGTGGTATCTGTCTGATGTTTCTCTTGGAATAAGTGGAACAGAAAGAAACTCTGTGGGGCCTGAAAGAAAGAGGTTACCATCTGGAGAACCCTGATGGGGCAAGTTTCATCAGCGAGTCATTGAGGTGACTAATGGTGGTACTTCAGTTTTGGAAATCCTGGAACAACAAATCTCTCTGTGCAAACCCTACAAGAAGTTTCCTGAGCGGTAAACATTTACCTTTTGAGCACCAAAGCCTCATGAACTTTATACATGTTAAATTCTGTGCGCAGTCTAAGAATTGCCTGCAACCAGAGAACTTGGAAGAAGGAGAAGTGAGATTGAACAGTGAACCAAAGAACTTTTCTTAAATTTACACACACATGCACTTAGAATTAAAAGGGGGTTAATTTGAGTTAGTTAAGTATAGAGATAAGTTAAAGTTTAATTCTGTTTTCATGTTTAAAGATAATTAAAAACAACTTTTGTTTAAGTAAATACTTGTCTTGGTGAATGTCTATTGCTGCTGGGTTTTGGGGTCCTTTGGACTCGTAACAGATACGTTAAATTGTTTCTGGAGCAAGTATTCCATGTAAGTTTAACCATTTGATCCAATATTATTTTTATTAGGGGACATTTAGTTGATTACTTTAGGACTGAGATTGACTATGTACCAAATTGAATTTTTACGTTTGGCTTTGGCTGTTTCTAAAAACAATGTTTGGCTATTACTTCGAAATCTGATTTAGTTTAAGGAATGCAAAGATGGCATATTGAAATGAAATCCTGTATTCCTCTAGAAAAGATAATAATTTGAGGGATAAATATATTTTTGTAAAAATATGGAGCCCATATTTAAAAACTCTTGGTATGAAGATTTCATCTCCCAGTCCACCCCAGTGGGGGTCTCCATCTCCAGTGGGGGTCTCCACCCCGGTTGGGGTCTCCACCACAGTGGGGGGTCTCCATCTCCGCAGCTAAAAGGTTGGTTATTTTTGTCCTTACTGATTATCTCCTTTCATTTTTTCTTTTTAGGTGAGTAGAGGAGGAGGGTGGATGTTAGTGGGGTGGATGAGGGAGGTTGGGGTGGTATTCAATTATATAATGTTTGTATCAATATGTTATAATAGAAACATAGAAGATAGGAGCAGGAGTAGGTCATTCGACCCTTTGAGTCTCCTCTGCCATTCAATGAGATCATGGCTGATCTTAAAGTTCAGTACCCCGTCCCCGCCTTCTCTCCGTAACCCCTAATTCCCTTATACTGAAGAAATATATCTAATTCCCTCTTAAATATATTCAATGAACCTGCCTCCACTGCCCTCTGTGGCAATGAATTCCACAGATTCACCACCCTCTGGGTAAAGAAATTCCTCCTCATCTCGGTCCCAAATGGTTTGCCTATTATCCTCGAACCATGGCCCCAGGTTCTGGATTTTCCCATCATTGGAAACATCCCATCTGCATCCATTCTGTCCAGTCCTGCCAGAATTTTATATGTCTCTATGAGATCCCCTCTCAATCTTCTAAACTCCAGCGAGTACAATCCCAATTTGCGCAAGCTTTCCTCATAAGTCATTCCTGCCCTTCCAGGTATCAGCCTGGTGAATCGCCTCTGCACTCCCTCCATTGCAAGAACATCCTTCCTTAGATAAGGTGACCAAAACTGCACACAATACTCCAGGTGGGGTCTCACCAAGGCCCTGTACAGCTGCAGTAAGGTATCCTTGTTACTATACTCAAACCCTCTTGATATGAAGGCCAACATACCATTTGCCTTTTTAACCGCCTGCTGTACCTGCATGCTTGCCTTCAGAGACTGGTGTACAAGTACCCCTAGTTCTCTCTGCACTTCCCCATCTCCCAATCTATTGCCATTCAAATAGTCATCTGCCCTCTGGTTTGTATTATCAAAGTGGATAACCTCACATTTATCAACAATGAAGACACTGTTTACATCCGGTACCGCACGGATGGCAGTCTCTTCATTCTGAGGCGCCTGCAAGCTCACACCAAGACACAAGAGCAACTTGTCCGTGAACTACTCTTTGCAGATGATGCCGCTTTAGTTGCCCATTCAGAGCCAGCTCTTCAGCGCTTGACGTCCTGCTTTGCAGAAACTGCCAAAATGTTTGGCCTGGAAGTCAGCCTGAAGAAACATAGAAACATAGAAGATAAGAGCAGGAGTAGGTCATTCGACCCTTCGAGCCTGCTCCGCCATTCAACGAGATCATGGCTGATCTTAAAGTTCAGTACCCCGTCCCCACCTTCTCTCCGTAACCTTTAATACCCTTATACTGAAGAAATAGATCTAATTCCCTCTTAAATAGATTTAATGAACCTGCCTCTACTGCCCTCTGTGGCAATGAATTCCACAGATTCACCACCCTCTGGGTAAAGAAATTCCTCCTCATCTCGGTCCTAAATGGTTTGCCTATTATCCTCAAACCATGGCCCCGGGTTCTGGATTTTCCCATCCTTGGAAACATCCCATCTGCATCCATTCTGTCCAGTCCTGCCAGAATTTTATAGGTCTCTATGAGATCCCCTCTCAATCTTCTAAACTCCAGCGAGTACAATCCCAATTTGCCCAATCTTTCCTCATAAGTCATTCCTGCCATTCCAGGTCTCAGCCTGGTGAATCGCCTCTGCACTTCCTCCATTGCAAGAACATCCTTCCTTAGATAAGGTGACCAAAACTGCACACAATACTCCAGGTGGGGTCTCACCAAGGCCCTGTACAGCTGCAGTAAGGTATCCTTGTTCCTAGACTCAAACCCTCTTGATATGAAGGCCAACATACCATTTGCCTTTTTAACCGCCTGCTGTACCTGCATGCTCGCCTTCAGAGACTGATGTACAAGTACCCCTAGGTCTCTGCACTTCCCCATCTCTTAATCTATTGCCATTCAAATATTAATGTGCCCTCCAGTTTGTATTACCAAAGTGGATAACCTCACATTTATCCACATTGTAGTGCATTTGCCATAGATCTGCCCAGTCCCTCAATTTATCCAAATCACACTGGAGCTTCCTGACCCCCTCTTCCGTGCACACAACCCCTCCTAGCGTAGTGTCATCTGCAAATTTGGAGATATTCCATCCAATCCCCTCATCCAGATCATTAATGTAAATTGTGAACAGCTGGGGTCCCAGTACAGATTCCTGTGGCACCCCACTGGTCACCGCCTGCCACTCAGAAAATGAGCCATTTATCCCAACTCTTTGTCTTCTACCTGCCAGCCAGTTCTCAATCCACATCAATACTTTGCCCCCAATCCCATGAGCCTTGATTTTGGAAGCCAGTCATTTATGCGGGACCTTATCGAAGGCCTTTTGGAAGTCCAGGTACACCACATCCACTGGCTCTCCCCCATCTATTTTACCTGTCACCATCTCAAAGAATTCCAATAGATTTGTCAAGCACGATTTACCTTTTGTAAATCCATGTTGACTCCGTCCGATCCCTTCTCTGCTAGTCATATGCTCCGCTATTACATCCTTAATAATGGATTCCATCATTTTGCCCACTAATGATGTAAGGCTCACCGGCCTATAATTCCCCGCTTTTTCTCTACCCCCCTTTTTAAATAGTGGGATAACATTAGCTACCCTCCAATCCATGGGTACTGATCCTGAGTCTATCGAGTTCTGGAAAATAATTCTTAAAGCATCTGCTATCTGAATGGCCACTTCCTTAAGTACCCTAGGATGTAGATTATCAGGCCCTTGGGATTTATCTGCCTTCAATCCCATCAATTTCCCCAAGACCATGTCCTTAGAGATACTGATTTCTTTCAGTTCCTCCCTTGCATTAGTCTCTATGTTTTCCAACATCCTCTCTTGTAAAAACGGAACTAAAGTAAGAATTTAATTGGTCTGCCATTTCCTTATTCCCCATTATATATTCCCCTGATTCCGACTGCAAGGGACCTACTCTGGATTTCACCAATCTTTTCCTCTTGACATATCTATAAAAGCTTTTGCAGCCGGTTTTTATATTTGCCGCAAGCTTACTTTCGTAATTTATTTTTGCTCTCTTGATTAATCCCTTTGTCCTCCTTTGGTGCATCTTGAACTGCTCCCAGTCTTCGGTTGTGGTACTTTTTTTGGCCAATTGATATGCTCTCTCTTTGGACCTAATGCTGTTTCTAATTTCCCTTTTTATCCACGGTTGAGTCACCTTTTTTGGTTTATTTTTATGCCAAACCGGTATAAACGATTTTTGCAATTTCTCCATTAGATCTTTGCATGCTTTCCATTGTCTATCCACCGTCAACTCCCCCATAAACACCACCCAATCAATCTTACTCAACTCCCGTCTCATACCATCATAATTCCCTTTATTTAAATTCAAGACCTTAGTCTCGGTTTTAATTTCATCACTCTCCATGTCGAGTGAGAATTCGATCATATTGTGATCGCTCCTACCCAAAGGGCCTCGTACAACAAGATTGTTGATTAGCCCCTTATCATTGCATAATACCCAATCTAAAATGGCCTGCTCCCGAGTTGGTTCCTCAACATATTGGTCTAGATAACCGTCCCGTAAACATTCAAGGAATTCCTCCTCCTCTGTATTTTTATTAATTTGGCTCGTCCAATCTATATGTAAATTAAAGTCTGTATGTAAATATACATTATATGTAAATATTATTAACATTATATAATTTTAAATTATAAATAAAATATATATTTTTAAATTACTGAAGTTGATTTTCGTGGTAACCCGGAATTATATTTATTGGGGAATTTTATAGATATTGGTAATCATCTTTCAGAGATTTAAATATCATTGATTAAGATTGCACTGGCGATAGCCAAGGAATATGTAGGAGAGGCCTGGAAGTTAAATACACTGATCTCTCTGGCAAAATGGATACCAGAAATGGACAGTTGAATCCCTATAGAAAAGAACACATAATTTGCGAAACAAACATGACACATTCCTCAAGACCTAGCAACCGTATTTGAATTCTATTCAAGCACAAGTATAATATTTGCTGTTATGATCTTCCCTCAATTTTGTATATTTTTTTAGTAAAATAGACTGTAAGCTCCAGCAATGGATGGGAAAACCCTGTATCCATTTATCCTGTTAAGGGGAAGAGAGTAGCTGGGGTAGTGGGGGGCTTGAATGTTTATTGCTTGGAATTTTTTTTTGGTTGATTTTTGTTAAAAATATTTATGAAAATTTGTATTTTTTAAGAAGGATTTTTAGTCTGTATGTAAGCAACCTATAGATATTTTTACTTTTTCTTTGGCTTGGCTTCGCGGACGAAGATTTATGGAGGGGGTAAAAAAGTCCACGTCAGCTGCAGGCTCGTTTGTGGCTGACCAGTCCGATGCGGGACAGGCAGACACGATTGCAGCGGTTGCAAGGGAAAATTGGTTGGTTGGGGTTGGGTGTTGGGTTTTTCCTCCTTTGCCTTTTGTCAGTGAGGTGGGCTCTGCGGTCTTCTTCAAAGGAGGCTGCTGCCCGCCAAACTGTGAGGCGCCAAGATGCACGGTTTGAGGCGTTATCAGCCCACTGGCGGTGGTCAATGTGGCAAAAAATGTATATTTGAAATCTAAAATAAAATATTTTTTAAAAAGAGCATGAAAGCATGCGCCAAGAGGCTTAAAGATGTTTCTTTCCTGCAGCCATCGGGCTCCTGAATTAACCCCAGGACAGTAGTCTTATACTGCCCTCGCTTGGTGCTAAATAATCTTTTCACTGTGACTCTATGCTCTGGATCTGCACTATTTTGTAGGGCTGAATAAATGTTAGAGTTAACCTGCTGAACTGCTCACAGAAGAAGCTTTCTTATTGAACCAGGCACAATGGGTCCATCTTGAAACTTGCAACCTGGTAGCGGGTCAACGCAACGTTGTCACAGCGCCAGTGACCTGGGTTCGAATTCGACGCTCTCTGTGAGCAGTTTGTACGTTCTCGCCGTGACTGCGTGGGTTTCCTCCGAGTGGTCCGGTTTCCTCCCGACATTCAAAATGTAGCGGGGGGCTATCAGATTTCAAAGGCCAGAATTGGCTTCTCCCTTGTTTCATCTTTTTCAATATTTTTATTGGATTTTACAGATATAGTATGTAAGTAAAAGCCATTAATCAAATATATAACCATATATATAACAATTCGAGTATGGAATCAGGGCATCTTGGCCCCTCCAGTCCATACCGATCTAAGTGATATTCTAAGTAATAAACAGAAAAAATGTTATACATGAAAAATAAACTCAATATCATAACAGTCAAATAAAAAATGTAGCCAACATTTAAACAATTACAGCTAATGGAAAAATATTTAAAAACTAACTATTATACTATATGACAAATTCTACCCCCTTCCCTTCTGAAGTTATCTGGTCTAAGTGCATATGATTTCACTACCATTAAAAGGAACCACAAGCTCACAAAACAAGATGCAAGTGATCTTCTAAATTGCAAAAATAATTGATAAAAGGACCCCATAAACTTAGAAAATCTGCCACAGTAGAAGAACGTCTGATTTTTTTTTCCAAAGTTAGGCATGCCCTCATATCGGATAGCATTGAGTATAAGTAGGAGGGACAGCATCTTTCCATTTCATCAGTATTGAAAGTCCAGCACGGGGTGGGGGGGCAAAACCTTTGGACCATCAACCCCTTCATGGTCTACCTGATCCCTCATCGACCCCCAGGCATTCAATCCTACACTTGGGGAGGGGAGGGGCAGGCGGTATTGACCCCCTGTCATTTATATAGTCCCATCTACCCCCCCTCCCCATAGGGTCAATGTTGACCACCTTGGAGACCCCTGGTCCTACAATAAGGGAGATAAAAGGGACTACGTGAAATTGAGACTTAGTTAAATTTAAATTAGCGGTCCTAGTTGATCCAAAAGGGGCAGTTCTAGGATTAGGTATCAGATTCACATTGAGAACTAAAGATCACGTATGAAAGATATCTTCCCAAATATGGAAAGAGAGGAACAAGACAAAAACGTACGTAACAAAGTACCTACTTCAGTCTTCCACCTGACACATTTCAAGGAAATGTTAGAGTAAAATGTAGTCAATTAAACTTTAGGAAAGTAAGCTTGATGTACTACCTTAAATTGTAAAAGCGAATGTCGGGCACATAAAGAAGATCAATTCACCAATTTTAAGATTGAATCCCATGTCGTATTCCGAAAATGAAAGTTGAAGATCTTGCTCCCATAATTTTTAAAATATTATCTAGGGAATTGTCCCTAGATCATTTATAGCCGATATCAGCTTTTATTTTGATTCAGTTTAAAATAATTGATCATCCCTACTGTATTTTTAACAAGGAGCTGAGCAAGTCTCAACACCAGAGAGTTCAAAAACACTCCTAATTTGTAGGTATCTAAAGAAATTATGTTTGGGGAGTTTAAATTTAAGAGATAGACGTTCGAATGAAGTGAAATTTTAATCAATAAGTAAATCTTGAAAAGATTGGATCCCCAACTTAAGCTATTCACGAAAAGCAGAATCTTGCAAAAAAGGTGGAAGAAAGAATGAAGTAATTAACATAGGGAGAGCAAGTAAAAATCTATGATATCCAAAAAATGTTCTAAATTGAAACCAAATTAACAACAAGATTATCAGATAATTTGAAAGCTGAGAAAGGAATGGCCCTCCAAGAATTGAATTAAGAGAATATTTTTCAATAGAGTTAAAATGTGTGGCCTGCAATCTTATGGTGAACCTGTAGGAGGCAGTGCTGCCTCACACATACCAACATTGTCCCTGGTGCTAAGGGCCGTGGGTTTGGGAAGGGATCAATGTCTCTGCGTGTCAGTGATGAAGGGCTCGTTTGGTGGGTGAGGAGGAGGTCCCTTGTGCCAGATGGTGTGGTTTGAGGTTCAGTCATTGAGGCAAGTGGGGAGCATTCCATCACCCTCATGACTCCAGAGTTGATGCAATAGCAGTGCTGTTGCTAGTGCGGACCCTGAAGAGCGGAAAGCGGAGACACAGCGCTGCTCCACAGGGTCTTACAGGCTGTTAGAGGAGCCGATGGTGTTTTTTTTAAATCCTGCAACTGCACAAGATGGCGGTGCTTGTGCTGGGCATCAGACCAGTGGACCAGCGAGGGGCACCAAGAATACAGAGAACACCCCCTGTTGAGGAGAAGCATTGGAGATGACCCTACAGGACTGTGACCGTGGCTGAGGGATCCACACAGGCTGCAGGCTGCTGGCAAGTTGCGGGCAAATGACCCACGCAGGCTGCGGCCTATCTGGCACATGGGAACCAGTTATCAGAACCAGGATTTGAGAGGGTGCTAAGGGCAAGAAAGGATCCCGAAGGACCTCGGGCGCTGAAGGCTTCCTGACTGTGTTGGAGCTCAAGTTGCCGATAATCAGTGCGGCTGTGGGAGCGTCGGAGGCGAATCCATGGAGACTCATAAGACCATAAGACATAGGAGCAGAAATAGGCCATTCACCCATCAAATCTTCCCCCCATTTAATCATGAGCTGATCCATATCCCCACTCAGCCCCATTGCCCGGCCTTCTCCCCATAACCTTTGATGCCCTGGCTGATCAAGAACCTGTCAATCTCTGCCTTTAATACACCCAATGACCCGGCCTCCACAACCGCCTTTGGGACAAATTCCACAAATTCACCGCCCTCTGACTCAAGAAATTCCTCCACATCTCTGTTCTAAGCGGACGCCCTTCAATGTGAGAAGAAATGTTTACTTATTTATTTGTATATGAATACTTGTTCTGCCTGTGTATTTGTCTGTGTGTGTGTTGTGCATCTGCATGTTTTGAACCGAGGACCAAGAACACTGTTCCATTAGGTTGTACTTTTAAAATCAGATGACAGTAAACCTGACGACTTCAATCCTGAAGTTGTGCCCTTTTGTCCTAGACTCTTCCACCATGGGAAACAACCTTTCTACATCTACTCTGTCTACGTCAATGGTTTTCAAACTGCCCCCTTAAACAAAAATTCCACCTTAAGTAATCCCTCTGCCATCACTGCTCTGTGATTAGTAAGGGTTTGCTTAAGGTAGGATGTGAGTGGGAAGGGAAGGATGAGAATCACTGCTCTAGACCCAATTGTTACTGAAATACTTTGCTTGAGAAAAATTGTCATTAGCCCATTTCCTTTGGAGCTCTGAAACCGTGCACATGACGAGTCAATGAGGGATGATTAAAATAGTGGTTTTCAACCTTTTTCTTTCCACCCACATCCCACCTTAAGCAATCCCTTACTAATCACAGAGCACCTATAGCTTAGGGATTGCTTAAGGTGGGATGTGAGTTTAGGGGGGCAGTTTGAAAACAAATGATCTACATCCTTCAACGTTTGAAATGTTTCAATGAGACACCCCCCACCCTGTCATTCTCCTAAATCCCAATGAGTGCAGGGCAAGAGCTGCCAAACGCTCCTCATATGATAACCCGTCTATTCTTGCAGCCATCTGAGAAGATTCTCTCTGGCTTCTCTTTCTCCTATTGTTAGGAGTGCCAGGCTAATAGCGTCTCCTTGTTTTCCTTACGGCAGATAAAAGTTGGAGTTTATCATGTCTATCACATTTTAAGGTATTATGAAATAACTATAAAAGGAACTGTGAACCATGGCTGGCATCTGGAAACCCAAACTTGTTAAGGATGATTGGTCGGCTTCTCTATCATATGCTGAGAAAGCTCTTCCTTGTCGTGGTGGCCTGAAGTTGAATGATTATTCTTAGGATTGTTACAGAGTTCTGTGTTGTGTATTGGCCTATGTGTTGTGTGGTTTTATGTTAAAAAGTGACAGTTTGCCTTAGAGAGCCAAGGACTGCAGGGAGAGTGGGAGACAGACTGAGCAAGTGCAAAAAATGATCTAAAAATTTCTGGACTTGGACATCAATACTGATGTGGCGCTGTGGAGTGGAAGGAGGCCCAGAGCATGAGTCATGGACTGGAGGACAGTTTAGAATGTTGGGCATTTTAAAAGGGATGAACATTCCAAAGGCAGCCAGAAGGATCCGGACCAAGCCAATGGTTCCTCTCTCTGCAAGCAACACAAGACAACTTCGAATTTTGTGCTCTCTCTGTCTCTCTCAAAGATCTTTTGTTTTCAGTTTACCAAACAAACTGAATTTTGTTTATGATCTTTGCTTCGGTTGAGATCGAAGTTTTGTGTGTTTTGTGTTAGTTTTGTGTCTAAGTTTTTCTGTGGGCTGGTTGGAAATATAACTTAGACTTTAATTACATATGTTATATTTAGGCTGGGAAATTTATTAGTTTTACACTGTTATAGAAATTTGCTTAGTAACCAGTGGGTATTGTTATAAAAGGGGGGAGTTTGAAGGTGATTTTTTTGTTAATAAAGTAATTGTTCATCTTTACCCCTGTGTGATCTGCCTTCTTTGTGGTTGCTGGTTTGATCTTGTAACATAATTTGGGGGAATCGTTCCGGATCAAACCAATTTGGGAGCTTTAGGAGCGATTGAGTCTGAGTCGTCTGAGTCTGACTCAACCTCCAACTTGAAATTAAAAATAAACGGTGAGTGTATAAATGACCAGCAGAAAAACCAGCAACTATGAATATTGACCAGTTCATCGCTAACCCTTCAGTGGTTAATTTAAAAATGGCTAAAAAATCAGAACTGATGGTGATAGTTGGCAAGTTAAAACTTACAGTAATAACTGGGATGAAAAAAAAAGGAAATTGCCTGAAAGATTGTTAAGCTCTATGTAGGAAAGGGGGTATTTGAAGAAACTGTATTAGAACAGTTTCCAAAGGAGAAAAGTTCAGAGGAAGTAAAGTTGGCTTTGAGAAATCTAGAGTTAGAGGAAAAAAGAGAGGCAGAAAGGAAAGCCGAACGGGAAGCAGTAAGACAGGCAGAAATGGAGGAGAGAGAGGAAAAAGAGAGGCAGAAAGGAAAGCCGAACAGGAAGCAGTAAGGCAAGCAAAAATGGAGGAGAGAGAGAAAGAATGGAAGCATGAGCTAGAACTAGAAAATGATCTAAAGATTTCTGGTCTTGGACGATAAACCACCACTGGGGGTGCTGTGGAGTGGAAGGAGACCCAGAGCATGAGTCATGGTCTGGAGGACAGTTTAGAATGTTGGGCATTTTAAAAGGGATGAACATTCCGAAGGCAGCCAGAAGGATCCGGACCAAGCCATTGGTTCCTCTCTCTACAAGGAATACAAGACAACTTTGAATTTTGTGCTCTCTCTTTCTCTCTCTCTTTCAAAGATCTTTTGGCTTCAGTTTTTAAATTCAAACTAAATTTAGTTTATGATCTTTGCTTCAGTTGAGATCGAAGTTTTGTGTGACTTGTGTATTTTGTGTCAGTTTTGTGTCTAAGTTTTTCTGTGGGCTGGTTGGAAATATAACTTCGACTTTAATTACATATGTTATATTTAGGCTGGGGAATTTATTAGTTTTACACTGTTATAGAAATTTGCTTAGTAACCAGTGGGTATTGTTATAAATGGGGGGTATTTTGAATGCCTTCTTTGTGGTTGCTGGTTTGATCTTGTAACAGGATCTATAATGCTGCGGGGAGACAAAGTGCATTTGAGGTCCAAGAGGTGAAGCCGGAGTGGGGTGGGGGGGGGGGGGATTCACTTGTCACTAGTGGTGTCTTTAGGTGAAGACACCTTCCTCATTGCGATCAACATTCACCTCGACGTCAGTGTCCACCTCCAGGCTCGGCGGATCAGATCCTGTGGGCGAGAGGGGAGAGTACTCATTCGCCTGGTGTGGCCTCATGTCCTGCCACCTGGGTTCCAAGGGGTCCTCCTTGCTGCTCGCCAGCCAGTCAGGCTTCTTGCTCTTGGGAAGTTCCTGGGAGACAGGAAATAGTTAAAGCGCAATAGCAGAGGAACTCAGCAGCCCACGCAGAGTAAAACCTTTCTTATCCGGAATTCAAGAAAATGGCAGATTCAAGCAACCGGCAAATATATCAAGGAAAGTAGATTTTTAAAAATTTTAATAGATTGGCAGGCAGCATGGTAACAGGCCCATTCGGCCCACGGGCCCATGCTGCCCAATTACATCCAGCTGACCGACAACCCCCAGTATGTTTTGAAGTGTGGGAGAAAACCACAGTCACAGTCACAGGGAGAATGTACAGACAGCACAGGATTCGAACACTGGGCCCAATTGCTGGTGCTGTGACAACATTGCGCTAACCAGTAATAAGTAAAAAAATGTAAGTTTCAATTGTAAAAGTAAATGTTCTCTAAAGTAGCACATAAATATTTGGTGAAGATGGGAGCAAATATTCGGCCAGTGGAGAGCCTTGGTCATAGCAGCTGTTTGAATAAAGTTGTGTGAAACACCAATGGCGTCGCCCAAGATGAAAAGCTGGTTGATGCCGCTCACCATTGGGGTGACTCTCTTAAAGTGGTTCCTTACCCTTGCTTGAGTAAGTGTCACCCCTCTCTAAACTTGGAGGAGAGGGCTGAGAAATGGCTGATGGAATTTAATACAGATAAGTGTGAGGTGTTACATTTTGGAAAGGCAAATCTAAATAGGTCATATGCATTAAATGGTAGACAATTGAGGAGTGCAGAGCAACAAAGGGATTTAGGAGTTGTGGTAAATAGTACCCTCAAGGCTGATACTCAGGTAGATGGTGTGGTGAAGAAGGCATTTGGAACGTTGGCCTTCATCAATCGGAGTATTGAATTCAAGAGTAGGGAGGTTATGATGAAATTGTACAAGGCATTGGTGAGGCCAAATTTGGAGTACTGTGTACAGTTTTGGTCACCAAATTATAGGAAAGATAGAAACAAAATAGAGAGAGTGCAGAGAAGGTTCAGGAGAATGTTGACAGGATTTCAGGGTCTGAGTTACAGGGAAAGGTTGTGCAGACTAGGGCTCTTTTCTCTGGAGCGTAGAAGATTGAGAGGGGACTTGATAGAGGTGTTTAAGATTTTAAAAGGGACAGACAGAGTAAATGTAGATAGGCTTTTTCAATTAAGAGTGGGGGAGATTCAAACTAGAGGGCATGGTTTAAGGTTGAAGGGGGAAAATTATAAGGGGAACATGAGGGGAAATTTCTTTACGTAAAGGGTGGTGGGGATGTGGAATGAGCTTCCGGCAGACGTGGTCGAGGCGGGATCATTGGTTACATTTAAGGAAAGACTGGATCGTTACATGGAGAGGAGGGGACTAGAGGGGTATGGACCGGGTGCTGGTCAGTGGGACTAGGAGGGTGGGGATTTGTTACGGCATGGACTAGTAGGGCCGAACTGGCCTGTTCTGTGCTGTAAGTGGTTATATGGTTATATGGTTATATAATTATCTATAACGTTATTGTTCATCTTTCAGGCGGCTCTGTGGAGTAGGAGGAACCTGCAGATGCAGTGACGGTTAAATGTTTTCAAAGAATTTGACTGAAAATAATGTTTATATATTCATGCAAGTGAAGTTTGTTCAGTGTAAGTCCAGTCTAGTAGTTTTGTCTTTTAAACTGTTTATTCTTAATACAGGTGTATTAGTTTGGTGTTGTAAGAATAAGTTTCAAGCAATTGGAAAATATACTTATCCGGCATCTACCAATGCCCATGGGTGCCGGATACCAGGGGTTTTCCTGTAGTAAAGATAAAGGTGCATAACCAACATTTTGGGCCTGAGCCCTTCATTGAGGTACAATCAATATATAAGCAACTCCTGAATAAAATGGCCAGGGGGAGGAGCACAGGCCCACAGGCTCGAGGTCATAGGCTACGAGTCTTTATCTTCGCTATATAAAGTACGTGGGTGACCCGCTGAGTGTTATTGGCTTTGTGTTTTTGCTGCAGATTTTTGTGTTTCACTCCAGGAAACAGTGAATCAGTTGGAATGAGGCTGGTTCAAGTCCTGTTCCAAAACCTTGCAGCCCCCAGAGATCCCGAGTTCGATCCTGGCCTTGGGCACTCTGTGTGCAGTTTTGCACATTCTCCCTGTGACCCGGACATCAGGAACTGAGTTACAGGGAAAGGTTAAACAGGTTAGGACTTTATCCCCTGGAGCGTAGAAGAATGAGGGAAGATTTGATATTTAAAATTATGTGGGGGATAGACGGAGTAAATGTAGGTCGGCTTTTTCTACTGAGGGGAGGTGAGTTACAAACCAGAGGACATGGGTTAAGCGTGAAAGGGGAAAAATTTAAGGGGAACTTCAGGGGGGGACATCTTCACATAGAGAGTGGGGGGGGGTGTGGATTGAGCTGCCAGCTGAACTGGTGAATGTGGGCTCAATTTTAAAATTTTAGAAGGATTTGGAGATGTAAATGATGCCAAGTGATGCACCATCAATCACTCAGGAGACTATTGTGGAGAAACCAATGGGCTTTAATTCACATGAGAACTTAACATATCCCTACTGTTGAGTTGTCCTGCACTGAGTTGCAAGGGGCTGTGGAACCTTTACAACCAGCCAATAGATGTGCCTGACCAGTGGTTACATTACAGTGGTTTACCACAGCCTGTGGACTGGGTGCAGGTCAGTGGGATGAGGCAGAAAAAATGGTTTGGGACAGACTAGAAGGGCCAAAAGTTCTTCTTTCTGTGCTATAATGTGCTATGGCTCTATGGTTGCTTCATCAGGTTGGACTGGTACAATTGGATGATAAATACATTTGAACTTGAAAGTCGAGTAATTGGCTGAAAGTTTAGTGAGTCCTGAGGGATAATAGAAAAATAGGGGGAGTTGTAGATAGTGAGGAGGGTTTTCAGGGACTGCAGGAGGATTTGGATGGCTTAGAAGATTGGGCTGAAAGATGCCAGATGGAGTTTAATGTAGATAAGTGTGAGGTGCTTCATTTTGGGAAGACTAATCAAAACAGGACATATGCAGTGAAGGGAAGGGGATTGAGGAATGCAGAGGAACAGAGGGATCTTGGAATAATGGTTCATCTTTCTTTGAAAGTGGAATCTCATGTGGATAGGGTGGTGAAGAAGGCTTTTGGTGTGCTGGCCTTTATAAATCAAATCATGGAATATAGGAGCTGGGGGGGTGATGTTGAGACTATTCAAGGCCTTGGTGAGGCCAAGTTTGGAATATTGTGTGCAGTTCTGCCTCCAAATTATAGGAAGGATATCAATAAGGTAGAGAGGGTGCAGAGAAGATTTGCTAAGATGTTGCCTGGATTTCAGTATCTAGAATACAAAGAAAGAGTGAGTAGACTGGGTCTTTATTCATTGGAGCGTAGAAGGTCGAGGGGGGGGATTTGATAGAGGTATTTAAAATTATGAAGGGAATAGTTAGAGTAGATGTGAATAGGCTCTTCCCCTTGAGGGTAGGTGAGATTGGAACGAAGGGTCATAAGTTAAGGGTTAGGGGGCAGAACATTAGAAGTAACTTAAGAGGGACCTTCTTCATTCAGAGAGTGGTGGCTGAGTGGAATGACCTTCCGGAAGAGGTGGGTTGCAGCAGGGTCAATTTTGTCATTTAAGAGAAAGTTGAATAAGTGCATGGATGTGAGGGGATTGGAAGGTTATGGTCAGGGGGCAGCTGTGTGGGACTAGAGGAGATCACTTAAATCAGTGTGGACTAGAGGGGCCGAGATGGCCTGTTTCTATACTGTAATTGTTATATGGTTATATAATATCCACCAAGAGAATGGCATGGCTCTGATCTCTCTTCTTGAAAAGATGGCTAAGGACAGAACAGCCAGAATGAATCCTTATACTGTAGACCACAATGCTATAATTATTTAAATGTAGACATACAGGCCATTTCAGCCCACGAGTTCATGCTGCCCAATTTACACCCAATTAACCTACATTTTGAAGGGTGGGAGGAAACCGGAGGTGCCGGGGAAAACTCACGCAGACACGTGGAGAACGTACAAAACTCCTTACAGACAGCGACAGATTTGATCCCTGATCCGGACAGATGGTGCTGTAAAGGTGTTGTGCTAACCACTAGGTCAGCTGTGGGGAGAGACAGGTCTGGACCACAATTTAAAATTTGAAATTGTGGAACGCCGACTTTGAAGGGGGCTGTTTGAAGGAATAGGAATGTTAGGAGTGTGTTGGCAGGGTTAATGGTCAGATGCTTTGCTGAGTAGAAGAACAGAGGCTTGGGGTCCAGATCCCTAAATTTCTCAAGGTCACCACGCAGGTTGATAGGATAGTTAAGAAGGCCTATGCTGGGCTTCATTAATAGGGGGATTGAGTTCAAGAGTCGAAAAGTCATGTTGCAACTCTACAAATCTCTCGTGAGACCACGCGAGGTACTGAGTTCAGTTCTGGTCACCTCATTACAGGAAGGATGTGGAAGCTACGGAGAGGGTGCAGAGGAGATTTACCAGGATGTTGCTTGGATTGGAGAACAAGTCAAGGTTAGCAGAACTGGGACTTTTCTCTTTGGAGTGTAGAAGGATGAGAGAATATTTTATAGAGGTCTACAAGATTATGTGAGGTGGACAGCCAGCGCCTTTTTCCCAAGGGTGGGAGTAGTAGAGAGCATCTGTACAAAGTGAAGGGAGGAAAGTTTAGGGGAGACATCTGGGGTAATTTATTTGACACAGAGAGAGAGTTGTGGGTGCCTGGAATGAATTTCCAAGGATGGTGGTGGAGGCTGGAAACATTAGGAGCATTTAAGAGATTCTTGAACAGGCACATGGATGGAAGAAAAATAGAGAGTTATGAGGTAGGAAGGGTATAGATTTTTGGGGAGAAATAGATAGGTCTGCACAACCTCAAGGGCCAAAAGGCCTGTACTGTGCAGTGATGTCCTGTGTTCTAAGAGAATAGGACATGCCTGTTCCTGTCAGAGTGAAGGATCAGACATCGAAGCGTAGAGAAGGTTAGATGATGAGGGAATTTCAAACTCTGAACAAGAGGCACTTGGCCGGGACATGCAGCTGGGTTCAAGTGTCCAACCTGCAGGAGTTTCGGGAACTGAGGAACAAGCTCAGAAAGGAAACCAGGATGGCAAAAAGGGGGCTGGAGATGGTGGTGGCAGATAAAGTTAAGGATAGTCCCAAGAGATTTTTTTGTACATAAAGTAGGACAAGGGTAATCAGAAAAAAAAAATATATTAAGAGTTTCAATGTGGTCAACTCTGTGTGGAGCCACAAGAGATGGTACCTGTTCTATAGTTTCCACATCCTTCCTATTGTGAGGTGACCAAAACCGAACACAATATTCCAAATGGGGTCTAACTAAGGCAGTGGTTCTCCACCTTTTTCTTTCCACTCATGTCCCACTTTAAGTATTCCCTAGGCCATCAGTGGCCTGTGATTAGTAAGGGATTGCTTAAGGTGGGATGTGGGTGGAATGAAAAAGTTTGAAAACCACTGTCTTAATCGTCCCTCATTGACTCGTCATGTGCACGGTTTCAGAACTCCAAAGGAAATGGGCCAATGACAATTTTTCTCAAGCAAAATATTTCAGTAACAATTGGGTCCAGAGCAGTGATTCTCAACCTTCCTCCCCACCCACATCCCACCTTAACCAATCCCTTACTGTCAGCCTGGTAAACCTCCCTCTGCATTGTCTCAAAGGCCAGTACATCCTTCCTCAAGGAAGGAAACCAGAACCACTGATCTAAGATCTAATGTATGTAGCCGAAGCATTACCACCTCGCAGTTCTTCCCATGGTGTTTTTTTGAATTAAATTTAGACATGAAGCACAGTAACAGGACCTTTTGGCCCAAGAGCCCATGCTGCCCGATTACACCTGATTAACCTACACCCCTGGTGCGTTTTGAACAGTGGGAACAGTACCCATTGGAAACCAGGAGGACATACAAACTCCTTCTAGAAAGAATAAAGGCCAACACACCAGATGCCTTTTAAAATTCCTCCACCTTGCTATCCCATGACAACACACCCTTCCCATAGACCTGCGATCTCTGACTGAATCAAGACAGAGACTGAAACAGTGGCAGAGAAGGTTATTTAAGACCCACATTGTATTTTGACACCTTGGTGTGTGCTGCAAAGATGTTACACATTCAGGTGTCACCAGGGACAAGACCATAATTGGGTAAAAGATAGTCTTATTATTTAAACATTACCTTCATGGCCTGATGATGAATCTTGGGCAGACTTGAGGACCCTTCATAGGGGGATATGTATGTAGCCCATTCTCTCCCACACAGAAGGGCAATGAGGCCATGGGGATGCAACTGCTTTCTGAGATCTCTTCTGGAGTGAGAGGGGATCTCATTGAGACATGTAAACTTCTGCCAGGACTAAATAGGTCGGATGCAGGAAGAATGTTCTGGATATTGGGCAAGTCCAGAACACGGGTCACAGTTTAAGGAGAAGACCATAAAACCATAAGGAGCAGAAGAAGGCCATTCAGCCCGTTGAGTCAGCTCCGCCATTCCATCATGAGCTGATCCATTCTCCCACTCAGCCCCACTCCCCTGTCTTCTCCCAAAAATGGATCCCCTGACTATTCAGATACCCGTCAATCCCTGCCCTAAATATACCCAATGTCCTGGTGTCCACAGCTGCCTGTGGCAGCAAATTCCAGAGGTTCACCGGTCTCTGGCTAAAGAAATTCCTCCACATCTGTTTTAAATGGGTGCCCTTCAATCCTGAAGTTGTGCCATCTTACACTTGACTCCCCTACCATGGGAAACAACTTTACCACACCTATTATCTCCAAGCCTTTCAACATTCAAAATACTTCTATGAAGTCCCCCCCTTATTCTTCTAAACTCCAAGGAGTCCAGTCCAAGAGCCGTCAAACATTCCTCATGTGCTAATCTCTTCATTCCAGGAATCATTCTTGTGAATCTTCTCTGAATCCTCTCCAATGTTAGCACATCTTTTCTTAAATAAGGAGCCTAAAACTGTACCCCGTGCCCCACGTGAGGTCTCACACCTCAATATCTTATATCCTATACATCCAGATATAAACGCCAGCATTACACTTGCCTTCTTCACAACTAACTCAACCTTTAGGGGCAGTGGTTCTCAACCTTTCCCTTTCCACCCACATCCCACTTTAAGTAATCCCTATACCATCGGTGCTCTGTGATTAGTAAGGGATTGCTTAAGGTGGGATGTGGGTGGAAAGGGAAGATTTGAAATCCACTGTTTTAATCATCCCTCATGGACTCGTTATGTGCACGGTTTCAGAACTCCAAAGGAAATGACAATTTTTCTCAAGCAAAATATTTCAGTAACAATTGGGTCCAGAGCAGAGATTCTCAACTTTCCCTTCCCACCTTAAGCAATCCCTTGCTAATCACAGAGCCCCGATGGCAATGGGATTACTTAAAGTGGGAAGTTGGTGGAAAGAAAAAGGTTGAGAACCACTGCTCTAGGTATCCTGCATGAGGACTCCCAAGTCCCTTTGCACCTGCAAATTTTGAATTTTCTCCCCATCCAGATCAGAAGGCTGCATGTTCAAATCACATTGGGGGGGTCGCCGAGGTAGCGAAGATTTCTATACTGAGCTACTTTAGATGTCAGAGTACACATTGTTGAATCGCTGTATACGCTGTCAAGTTGATGTTTACGTTGGAAGTCAATGTGGTCCAGTGCAAGACTGACCCCTCCAGGGTTGCATGCTGGGCTTATATGCATCACTGCTTCTGTCACATGGACAGGAAGTGGCATCATCAGTGATGTCATCAGCCCAGATAGAAACTTGTGTTGATGCGTTCCCACATTTTCCACAGCATGTCCGCCATTTTGGGAGCCAGTTCGCTTGCTAGTAAGTGGGTCGCCACAGTCTGCCCTTTAATTCCTTCTACCAAATTGCATGATCATACACTTACACATTGCAGTTCATTTGATATATACCTGTTTATAGTTAATTTAATATATCTGTTTATTTTTTACTTTGTAAGGTGTGAGGAGAATGAGGCAGGATGAGTGTGAGGGCAGTTTTCTGCTCTCAGTGTCACATGTGGGAGTCATGGAGTCTTCACGTCTCCCGGACGTCCACGTGTGCACAAAGTGCGCTGAGCTGCAGTGTCTAAGGGGCCGAGTTAAGGAACTTGAGCTCTCGATGACCTCTCTCTGGTTAGGGAGAGTGAGGCCATCACGGACAAAGAGTGTGGCCTGAAGGACCAGGTCAGGGAACTTGAGCTGCAGCTCGATGACCTCTCTCTGGTTAGGGAGAGTGAGGCCATCACGGACAAGGAATGTGGCCTGAAGGACCGGGTCAAGGAACTTGAGCTGCAGCTCAAAGACTTTACTCTGGTTAGGGAGAATGAGGCCACCTACAGGCTGGTGGTTGCACAGGGGCCACGGGAGGAGGGTCAGTGGGTTACTGTTAGGAGGAGGAAAGGGAGGGGTCAGGTTCATGTGCAAGCACCCGAGTCTGTAATCTTCAGAAATCGATACTCCACCTTGAGTACTGAGGAGGGGGATAGTCAGACTATGGTGGGCAGAGGTGTGGTGTCAACCTCTGTGACCCAGAAAGGTAGGGATAAAAGGAAAATGGCGATAGTTATAGGGGATTCAATGGTTAGGAGGACAGACAGAGGTTTTTGTGGACGTGATAAGGAAAACCGGATGGTGGTTTGCCTCCCTGGTGCCAGGGTCCAGGATGTGATTATGTGCATTCAGAACATCCTAAAAGGGGAGGGTGAGGAGCCTGAGGTTGTGGTACATGTTGGTACCAATGATGTTGGAAGGAAGGAGGAAGTGGACCTGCAGAATGAGTATAGGGAGTTGGGTAGGGAGCTTAAAAGAAGGACCACTAAGGGGGTAATCTCTGGATTTCTTCCTGTGCCATGTGACAGTGAGGGCAGAAATAGTATTAGGTGGAGGTTAAACGCGTGGCTAAAGGGGTGGAGTAACAGACAGGGTTTCAAGTTCTTGGACCACTGGGACCTTTTTTTGGGGAAGATGGAACCTATACTGTAATGATGGGTTACATCTTAATCCCAGAGGGACCAGTCTCCTGGCAGGGGCTGTCAGGGGGTGTTTGGGGACAGAGTTTCAAGTTAGGCAGGACACCAGGGTGAGGGTTTGTAGGCTAAGGAAAGAGACAAGTTTGAATAATTTGAGGGAGGAAAAGCAGGAACTAGTAAAAAGATGTTGTAGTGAAAATTGTGAGAATGGAAGAGAGGAGGATAGGCAGAAGGTAGGATGTAGGAGATCCCTGAGATGTATTTATTTTAATGCAAGGAGCGTAGTAAGGAAGCTGGATGAGCTAAAGGTGTGGATTGACGTGTGGAATTATGACGTTGTGGTCATTAGCGAGACGTGGTTGAAGGAAAGTTGTGACTGTCAGTTGAATGTTTCAGGATTTTGCTGCTTTAGATGTGACAGAGTTGGTGGATTAAGAGGGGGAGGTGTGGCATTACTTGTCAGGGAGGATATTACAGCAATGCTGAGGCAAGATGGACGGAGGGCCCGTCGAGGGAGGCAGTGTGGGTAGAGCTGAAAAATAAGAAGGGTGAGGTTACTATTATGGGGGCATATTATAGGCCTCCAAATGGGGAAAGGGAACTAGAAGAGCAAATGTGCAAGAAAATAGGTGAGATGTGCAGGAGAAATAGGGTGGTGTTGGTTGGGGATTTCAATTTTCCAAACATAGATTGGGAAACGCAGTCAGTAAAAGGGTAGGATGGTTCAGTACTTATGCATTGTGTTCAGGGTTGCTTTTTGCAGCAATATGTTGAGATGCCAACTAGAGGGGGAGCGGTGTTAGATCTGTTGTTTGGGAATGAAATAGGGCAGGTGACGGAGGTAAGCGTTGGAGAGAACTTTGGATCCGGTGATCATAGGTCCATTAGCTTTAGCTTAATGATGGAAACGGATAGGTCGGGTCCGAGGTTGAAGGTCTTCGAATGGGGGGAGGCCAGATTTGGAAAAATGAGAAGGGATTTGTAGAGTTGTGTGGGCTGATCTTTTTGCCAGAAAGGATGTAGAGGAAATTTGGGGGGCATTTAGGGGTGAGAGATTGAGAGTACAGGATCTTTATGTTCCAGTCAGGCCGAAGGGGAAGACTAAATGTTCGAGGAGCCATGGTTTTCTGGTGAAATTAAGAAGTTGGTTCGGGACAAGAGGGAGGCCTATATCAAATATAAAAAACAAGGGATTGAGGAGATGTATGGTCGTTACTTAGATTGCAGGAAGAACCTTAAGAGGGAAATTAGAAAGGCAAAAAGAAGGTATGAGGAGTCCATAGCTAATAAGGTGAAGGTGAAGGTGAATCCTAAGGGTTTTTACAGATATGTGAACAGTAAAAGGATAGACTAGGTCGACTGGATGATGGTTCCGGTGAACTATGTCAGGAACCGTATGAGATGGGAGAAATATTGAACAATTTTTTCTCGTCGGTATTCACGAGGGAAAGGGACATTGGGCTATACGTGATAAGAGAGGCAAAGGGCTTAGTTATGGAAAGGATAGGGATTAGTAAAGCGAGGGTTTTGGAGCTTCTAGGGTCAATTAAGGTGGATAAGTCTCCTGGTCCGGATGAGATTTTCCCCAGGACTTTGAGAGAGGTCAGGGAACAAATAGCGGGGGCACTGACAGTGATTTTTCAAAGATCACTGGAGGTTGGGGTGGTACCACAGGATTGGAGGGTTGCGAATGTAGTTCCGTTGTTTAAAAAAGGCAGTAGGTGTAGGCCAAGTAATTATCAGCCAGTAAGTTTGACTTCGTTCATGAGGAAGGTTATGGAAGGTATTCTTCGAGATAGTATATACGCATATCTGGATAGGCAGGGATTGATTAGGGACACCCAGCATGGGTTTGTAAAAGGAAAGTCATGTTGAGTTTTTTGAGGAAGTGACAGGAAAGGTGGATGAAGGTAGAGCGGTGGATGTGATCTATTTGGATGTTAGTAAGACTTTTGATAAAGCCATGCCTGAGTACCTTCCGCATGGAAGGTTAACAAAGAAGGTTCAGTCACTAGAAATTAGTAGAAAGATTGTGACATGGGTTCAGAGGAGGCTGGGAGATAGACAGCAGAGAGTCATGGTGGACAACTGTATGTCAAGTTGGAAGCCTGTGACAAGTGGGGTGCCTCAGGGATCGGTGCTGGGTCGCTTGTTGTTTATCATTTATATTAATGATTTAGAGGAGGGTGTGGTTAACTGGGTAAGAAAATATGCGGATGATATGAAAATAGGGGGAGTGGTGGATAGTGAGGTAGATTTTCTTGGATTACAGAAGGATTTGGTTTGTTTGGAAGAGTGGGCTGAAAGATGGCAGATGGATTTCAATGTAGACAAGTGTGAGATGTTGCATTTCAGTAAAAAATAACCAAAATAGGACATATACAGTTAAGGGAAGAGCATTGAGGCACGCAGAAGATCAAAGGGACCTGGGGGTTATGGTACAGAGTTCACTGAAGGTGGATTCCCATGTAGACAGGGTGGTTAAGAAGCCATATGGTATGCCGGCCTTCATAAATCATAGTGTAGAGTATAGGAGCTGGGAGGTGATGCTGCAGCTGTTTAAGCCATTGGTGAGGCCAGGTTTGGAGTACTGGGCTCAGTTCTGGTCTCCAAATTATAGAAAGGATATAGATAAGGTGGAGAGGGTGCAGAGAAGGTTTACAAGGATGTTGCCTGGCTTACAGCATCTGGATTACAGGGAGAGATTAAGGGACTTTATTCATTGGAACGTTGGCGCCTGAGAGGGGATTTGATAGAGGTATTTAAAATTATGAAAGGAATAGATAGACTAGACATGAACAGACTCTTTCCCCTGAGGGCAGGGGAGGTTGGAACAAGAGGCCATGAGTTAAGGGTAAGGGGGCAACACTTTAGGAAAAATATTAGAGGTGGCTTTTTCACTCAGTGAGTGGTGGCAGAATGGAATGATCTTCTGAATGAGATAGTTGTGTCAGGGTCCCTTCTGTCATTTAAGAGAAGGTTGGATATGTACATGGAGGTGAGGGGGTTGGAGGGTTATTGGTGGTGAGCGGGAGGTTTGAGCTAGTGGAGTTGTTTTAGTGAACCGGTGCAGACTCAAAAGGCCGACATGGCCTGTTTCTGCTCCATAAATGGTTATATGATTGTATGGTTAAATATTTGCCTCTTCTCTGTCTATTCTCCTAATCTGTTCAAGTCTCACTGCAGCCAGGGAGGGGGAAGCCATTTGGGACTGAGATGAGGAGCAACTTCTTCACTCAGAGAGTGACGTGGAGCTCCCTGCCACAGAATTGAGGCCATTTCATTAGTTATATTAAAAAGGGAGTTGGATGTGAGCCCATTGACTTCAGGGGTCAAGGGGTTTGGAGGGAAAGCAGGAAGAGGTTACTGAGGTCACACGGTCAGCTAGGATAGTATTGAGTAGTGGAGAAGGCTTGAAGGGCTGAATGGCCTTCTCCTGCATCTATTTTCTATGATTTCCAAGAAGCTAATTGGTTTCCTCGATCAGAGACTGATGCAGCATGGAAACAGGCCCTTTGGCCCTTTGAGTTTGTACTGACCACCAAGGACACATTTACACCCATGCTGGTGCACAGGTCACTGATGAGACCGGGACTAAGAAAGGCCAGATAAGAAATAGGAGCAGGCTATTTGGCTATTTGGCCCATCGAGCTTGCTCCGCCCATCAATGGAGATCATGGCTGATCTGATGACAGGCTCATCTCCACCAACCTGCCTTTTCCCCGTATCCATTAATTTCCCGACTATGTAAAAATCTATCCAACCTTGTCTTAAATATATTCACTGAGACCGCCTCCACTGATTCAATGGGCAGCAAAGTCCAAAGATTCACCATCCTTTGGGAAAAGCAGTTACTCCTCATCTTCGTCCTTTATCACGGGAGGATTGGAAATAATGGTGGAGACACATGAAACCGCAGATGCCAGAATCTGGGTGGGGGAAAAATCAAACTGCTGGAAGAATGCAGTGCGTCGGGCAGCATCTGTGGAAGCAGGGGGAGGCAGAGGCTGGGAGGCATTGGGTAAGACAGGAAGGGGCTGCAGATGATGGAATGTGATGCAGAATTAAAGATGGCGGTGAGTGGACCTGGATGGGGCCTGGGGGAGGGGGTGAATGTCCCAGTGGGTTGAGTGGTGGGCAGGTGGGATGAGGAAGATGAGGAAAATGTCTGACAGCTCTTGATCTGCATGCGTTAGAATGAGGAGGGGAATCTCATTGAAACATTTTGAATGTTGAAAGGTGTGGACAGAGTCGATGTAGAAAGGTTGTTTCCCACGGAGGGAGATTCTAGGACAAGAGGGCACAACTTCAGGAATGAAGGGTGTCCGCTTAGAACAGAGATACGGAGGAATTTCTTCAGCCAGTGGGTGATAAATCTATGGAAGTTGTTCCCATAGGCAGTTGTGGAGACCGAATCATTGGGTTTATTTAAGGCAGAGATTGATGGGTTGTTGATTAGAAGATTATGGGGAGAAGGCCAAGCAGTGGGGCTGAGTGGGAAAATGGATCAGCTCTTGTTTAATTGAGGGGCAGAATCGATGGGCTGAATGGCCTATTTCTGCTCCTATGCTTTAAATTGGCTGCGTACGACATAACACTGGCTGCCCTTCAAGGACCATTGAATGCCTCTTGGTGGTGACACGCAGGATTCCTCGTTGGCCATGAATGCAGGACCACGTGTTATTGGACGTAAGCAGTTAAAGGCAAACGGGAGAAGATACCTGCTTCAGTCTCCGCCACTTTGCTCTTCTGTTCTGAAACCAGGTCTTCACCTGCAGAGAAGGACATGGAGGTAAATTTGATTTTTTAAAACTTTTAAATTTTGCGTTTAAATTCAACGTGCAGACATGCAGCACGGTAACAGGCCCTTCTGGCCCACGAGCTCGTGCCACCCAATTGACCTACATCCCCAGAAAGGACTTTCCTTCACTGCAGGCAACCGACATAATAGCGGCCAACTGTAGCTGTTCCTAATTCCCCTCAGTACATCCTTATTTCGAAAGATTTTTTTTCTTGTTCAGATATTTTTCTGCTCATTGTTGTAAAATTGTTTAATGATGACCTCGACAAGAAACGCAAAGGCTGGGAAGAAAGAAGCAGAAAATCCTTCGCTAAAATCAAACCGACAACCACGTCCTATTCCCCTGCCGACATGCACTGAGACCATCCACAAGCTGGAGGGACAACACCTCATCTTGTGTCAACCAGATGGCATTAATATTGACTTTGTAGCGGCCGTGTAGCGAGTGCGCGTGCAAGCCGGTATCGCGAATCGTTGACGGCACGGTTCTTCGGCAGGGGTGTGGAGGTGTAGGCCAGGCCGCTGGGTACTCACCCAGTTCATTTGAATCGCACACGTGCGGTGCTGCATGCCGAGTGTTGGCACGCTGGTTTGCTGGGCCTCCTGCTAGAAGGCACGGGGCCCCTATTTAATTTAAATCTGCCGACCCCACAGTTCGGTGGCAAACACATAGTGACATCACCATCCCGTCCCGTGGAGCCCGGCACGTGAGGTATATAAAAGAAGCCTGTAAAGCCCAAATAAACAGTCTTGTGTTGACTAACCTGGTGTGTGTGTGTGTGTGTGTGTGTGTGTGTGTGTGTTTGTGTGTGTGTGTGTGTGTGTGTGTTTGTGTGTGTGTGTGTGTGTGTGTGTGTGTGTGTGTGTGTGAGAGAGAGAGAGAGAGACCAAGATTTTCTGCACGTGCTTGTGTTTTTGTGTGGGTTTTGTATGTATGTGGGTGTTGTGTATTTTGTGTGTATGTTTGTGTATGTTTGCATGCACGTGTCAGTATTTGAGTTGTGTGTTTCTGTGAGAGTGTGTATGGCATGTGTGTTGCGTATCTGTGTGTGTGATTATGTACTCCGTGTGTGCTTGTGAGAAAATCCAAATGTGTGCGTGTGTGAAAAATTCTGTGTATTTGTGTACTTGTGTTTGCGTGGTATGTATGTGAGAGAATGTGCATGTGAGATTTATGTGTATGTGCATCTGTGTGTGTGTGTGAGTGTGTGTGTGTGTGTGTGTGTGTGTGTGTGTGTGTGTGTGTGTGTGTGTGTGTGTGTGTGTGTGTATTGCTTTAGTAGCTCTACCAAAGTCACCGCTACAATTGGTGATCCAGACTGCAAGATTCAGCCGAAGCTTGAATCTCCAGTTATTGTGGACACAACTGCAGCAGGAGCAGGTGCCACCACGGCTGCAGTTAATGCGGTAGGACTTCACTTGCCTCCTTTCTGGACCCATCAACCTCAGGCATGGCTTTATCAGGCTGAACCCCAGTTTCATCTTCATGCCATAACGACAGAAGACAAAATTCTGGCACATGGACACTGCTACGGCAGCTCGAGTAAGTGAATTTGTTGCGAATCTCCTGGCGGACAACCAGTACACCAGGTTCCGCCAATTTGTCCTGGACATGCTGGAATTGCTCTATCGAAGTCGTCGCTGCAACTTCTGGTTTTCGTTAAACCACCCCCCCTCTTCCCCCCGTTTCCTTCCCCCCCCCACCCCAATTTTGTCTCATGATGTTTTTACACGGCCGCTGAGCTCCAGAAAATTAGTGCCATTTTCCCGGAACGCAAGCTGCGTAAAAAAGGTCGGGAAAGGGAATTCCTGTTCCGACATTATAGCTTCTCGACCTCTAGTTACTTTCCCGGAACTCCTGCAGTCCAAACTGAACTGCTGGCAATCCGTGAACAACAGGCTAATGAGCAGGAGATCCAGCCTCCTCAAATACCACACTTCAGCTGTTCTGTCTAAACTCGTGGTGTGATACGGATATTTGGTCTGCAAGGTGTTTTTATGTTCTCCCCGAGAATTGCTTCCTCTGGGTGATCCGGTTTCCTCCAAAAACACACTGGGGATGTAGGTTCCGCAGATCCCTCAAGAGATATAATCGGTTCTTCATGTTACCTTGCAAACTTGACCAACAGTGGCATCACGGCGGCAGATTCGAACCTGTAATAGGCTCTAATTGGGCTGCCTGAATGATGTGCAGATCTCTGTGCTTGTGGGAGAGACTTCCTCTGCCCCTTCCCCAAAAGCCAGTGATGGTTCCCAGTGCACGTAAATCTGACCGAGTACCAAGATGAGGAGAAGCATCTTTGTGCAAACCCTGGTGAATCGTTGAAGAACAGAAGGAAGAGCAGAATTTGGATCTTACCTACCACCCACCCCACTCTGTGTAACTCCCCTCCCTCTATCTCGCCCTTAGGTTCACTTTGCTCCCTCTGCCTGGAATCTGCTAGTTGACTGTCTCTGTCCGCCATCTTTCCCCTGTCCCTGTCCATCAACCATCCTCCCCACTCCCTCTCTGGTCCCAGTCCTACTCCTTTCGCCCTGTTCAGAATGATCTGGCTGTGGACTCAGCCCCACCTAACCCTAACTATACTCAGTTTGTTCACATTTTTTAAATCTGTTCACATGTATATGTTATTTATACAGGACCAGTGAGTGGTAATTCAGCCTTGCCCACAGGAAAATGAATCTCAGGGTTGTGCGTGATGTCAGTAAATCTGAAACTTGAACTTTGGACTTACCCGCCATTTTGGCAGAACACTTAATTCATCCATTATTCAAGAATCTAACTGTGTCTTCAATACATTCAATAAGGCAGCCTCCGCCACTTCCTTGGACAGAAAATTCCACTCACTACTTTCTGGGAGAAGGAGTTCTGCCTCATCTCCATCCTAAATCTATTTTCCAGACATTAAGGCTCCAACCCTGTAATGCGCGTTGAAAGAACCAAAGACTTGCTGATCCAAACCAAGGCTGTTATTCACTAAAAGACTGCAGCATATCAGGACCAGTCCAGAATGACCTGGTCTGACTCGGAGCAATCCTTTAAGACCTGCCAGTAGGTGTGGCTACACTCTCAGCCAGTCACAGTCATCCTCCATGACCATCTGTACATATACACATTGGTGATAGAATTGGTACTATCACAAGCCCCTAGTTCTAGTCCAGTGGTTCTCAAACTGTTTCGTTCCACTCGCATCCCTTGGCCATCAGTGCTCTGTGATTAGTAAGGGATTGCTTAAGGTAGGATGCGAGTGGGAAGGGAAGGTTGAGAATCGTTGCTCTAGTCCCAATTGTAATTGAAATATTTTGTTGGAGAAATATTTCCATTGGCCCATTTCCTTTGGAGTTCTGAAACCGTGCACATAACGAGTCCATTAGGGACGACTAAAAGAGTGGTTTTCAAATTTTTCTTTCCACTCACATCCCACTTTAAGCAATCCCTCACTAATCACAGAGCACCAATGGCATAGGGATGTGGGTGGAAAGTAAACATATGAAAACCACTGTTCTCATGTCACCAATTAGTGGAAACAACCTGCCTGATTCAACCTGATCTATTCCTTTCAGTTTCATATGTTTCCAGAAGGCCTCCCCTCATTTTCTAAACTCAAATAAGTATAGTCTCAGGCTAATCAATCTCTCCTCACAATGTCACCCTCATCTCTGGAATCGATCTGGTGAACCTGTACCGCCCCCAAAGCCAGTCCGTCCTTTCTAAAATAAGGAGACCATACTGGACTCAGTAGTCCACGAGCGGCCGTAACAGTATCCCTTGCTGTTGGAGTGCTCAACTTCAGGAGACAGCATAGAAACAGGCCCTTCAGCCCAACCTGTCCATGCCAGACAAATTGTCCCTCTCGCCCTAGTCCCACCTTCCTGCATTTGGGCTATATCCTTCTAAACCCATCCTATCCTCATATCTATCCAACTATTCCCTAAACACTTGCCGGAGGAGGTGGTATCTGCCTCAACACAGTTGTAGGTGCCTGGAATGCCTTGCCAGGGATGGTGGTGGAGGCTGGTCTATTAGGAGCATTTAAGAAACTCTTAGACAAGTACATGAATGAAATAAAAATAGAGGGTTATGAGGTAGGGAGGGTTTAGTCATTTATTTTTTAAGGAATATATGGGTCGGCACAACATCATGGGGGCTGAAAGGCCTGTACTGTGCTGTAGTGTTCTATGTTCAACCACCTCCTTCAGCAGCCCGTTCCATACACCTACCACCCTCTGTGTAAACACAGGTACCCCTCAGGTTTTGGCCAATCTGAGACTGTTGAAGTTCTCTCCGAGAAAATAGAGATTGATAAAATTATAAGGGGCATAGATCGGGTAAATCCAAGCAGGCTTTTCCACTCCATATCCCTCCCATCCATGGACCTGTCCAAATTCTTCTCAAATATTAAAATTGAGCCCACATTCACCACTTCAGCTGGTAGCTTGTTCCACGCACCCGTCACTCTCTGAGTGAAGAAGTTCCCCCCTCCTGTTCCCCCTAAACTTTTCCCCTATCATCCTTAACCAAGCCCTCTGGTTTGTATCTCACCGCCCTTGGTGGAAAAAGCCGACCTACATTTACTCTGTCTGTCCCCCTCATAATTTTAAGTACCTCTATCAAATCTCCCCTCATTCTTCTACACTCCAGGGAATCCCTGTTTAATTTTTCCCTTTAACTCAGTTCCTCAAGTCCTGGTAACATCCTAGTAAATCTTCTCTGCACTCTTTCAATCTTCTTGTTACAGGTTTTATTATATTTTATATTATACATAAATATGTCTTTAAAAGAGATAGATTGTGGGGGGTTCAGTGTAGGTCACTTCACAAACAGAGTAACAAAACATATCTCATTTAAAATGTAAGCATTTTTTGCATTGGAAAGAGATTCAAAAGTCCGGGCTCAAGTGCTGATAAAGATCTTTCAAGGATTGGGTTTGGATCCTTGGGGGGGGAGGTTTGACTTTTACAAGTAGAGAGAGGAAAAGAACAAACAGGATCCTTCTCTGGGAGTGGGGGGGGGGGGGAAAGAGAGAGAGAGAGAGAGAGAGAGAGAGAGAGAGAGAGAGTTCTGCAGTAGCTTTTTGGAAAGCTGGCAGGCTAGTGGAAAACCCCATTTTAAAGAATGGTTGTGAGTTCTGAGTTCAGCCTGATGGCTGGCTAGACGTTTCTCCTGAAATAAGGAAAACAAGAGGGACTCTATAGTGACCTAGAACAGAGGTTATCATTTGGAAAATCCATGATGGGGAAAGTTTCTTTGGCAAGACACTGAAGTGACTGATTGGAGGAAATCAGTTTGTGGGTGTCCAATGAGCAACAAATTTCTCTCTCTGAAACCAACAAGAACCTTCCTGAGCGGTAATCATTTAACTTCAAACATCAAAACCTGGTGAAGATGCATAAATGTTAAATTCTGTGCACAGTATAAGAACTGCTTGATACCGGTGAACTTGGAGGAGTGAGAAGTGAATGACTGAACTATTAAAGCAAAGAACTTTCCTGAACATATGCACATTACATAAACATGCACTTAGAATTAGAAGGGGGTTAAGCTAGGTTAAGTTAATAGTGATAAGTTAAAGTTTGATCTTGTTATTATGTTAAAAGAAAATTAAAGGCAACTTTTGTTTAAGTAACCATTTATCTTAGTGAATTTCTATTACTGCTGGGTTTTGGGGTCCTCTGGGCTCATAACATTCTTGATATCTTATCTGTAGTGATGTGACCGAAACTGCCCACAATTTTCCAAATTTAGGCTAAACAATGTCTTATACAACTTTACAATGACATCCCAAGTCATATATTCAATGCTTTGATTTATGAAGGCCAATGTGCCAAAGGCTCTCTTTACAACTATATCTTCCTTTGACACCACTTTCAGGAAATTCTGTATTCCCAGATCCCTCTGTTCTACCGCAACCCTCAGTGCCCGACCATTCACCGTGTACGTCCTTTCTTGGTTTGTCCTTCCAAAATGCAACACCTCACCCTTGTCTCCATTAAATTCTATCGGCCATTTTTCAGCCTATTTTTCCAGCTGGTCCAGATCCCTCTGCAAGCTTTGAAAACCTTCCTCACTGTCCACACGCCTCCAATCTTAGTGTCATCTGCAAACTTGCTGATCCAATTGACCACATTATCATCCAGATCATTGATATAGATGACAAACAAAAATGGTCCCAGCTCCGATCCCTGAGGCTCCACCACCAGTCACAGGCCTCCAGTCTGAGAAGCATCATCCACCACCACTCTCTGGCTTCTCCCGTAAAGTCAATGTCAATCAGAAAAAAAATGGACAGTTACATGGATGGGAGGGTCATGGAGGGCTATGTTTCGAGTGCAGGTTATTGGGACACAGCAGAATAATAGTTCAGCACAGACTAGAAGGGCTGAAGGGTCTTTTCATGTGCTGTAGTGTTCCATGATTTTCTGGATATTAGAGGAATTGAGGACTGTGAAGGATGTTCAGGAACATGGCACTGTGGTAAAAGAGCAGATGTGATCTCAAGCAGAGGGGGAACAAGATCTCGGACTGGATGGGCAACACTGTTTCCCATTCCTTCTCTCACCTCTCTCCCTTTCAAACACAAATGGAGTGTTCAGAGCAACTCTGTTCCCTCGCCTCCCCCTCACTCACCTGCCTTTCACTGAGATCCAAGGTTCTAGCCAATTGTTTCCGCTCCGGGGGGTGGAGGTACTTCTGGTTCTTGAATTTCTTCTCCAGCTCCAGGGTCTGGTTGTTGGAGAATCGCACCTGACCTCCTTTCCTCTTGTAGGAGCTGCACAGCGCAAATGGGTTCCAGAAAAGCTCCTTGCCTGTGGGGATTTGACAAGGGGCTATCTCAGAGGCTGTGCATAAAGTAGGAACCTGAGGTACTGAGACTGCCGCTACTGTGGACCTGGGAGATCAGGGTGCAGACACACGGCACTGCTTCAATGGGTCAAATCGCACAGTCCTAATGCCGGCCGCTCCATACAGGCTTTAAACGGCCTGTTAAAGGAGCCGACAGCATATATAAATCCTGTAACTGCGGGCCTGTGCCCAAGATGTGGGCACATGTGCTTGCCAGAGGCCACGGAGGGGTTGCAGACACCAGGGAGCAGTGGACTGGAGCAGGCAACAGTAACGGGAAGATCACGGGGAGTAAGAGAAGCAGAAGAGACGACTCAGCAGGACAGTGACCACACCTGTGGATCAACGAGGGGCCAAATAGGATGTGGGCACCTGGAGATTGGCTTATGGGAACAACCCCCAAGAGGGTGCCGAGGCCAAGAAGGGACTTGGGAGCTGAAGGTTTCCAGATCGTATCGGAGGTTTGGATCTGAAGTTCGGGGTGGCCGATCGATCGAGCAGGAGTCTGTGTGGCTGCAGAGGCTGCAGGAGCGCTGGAGGCGAATCCACGGATACTTTTGCTTCTCTTTCTCTCGTACAGTTAAGGAGCACCAGTTCACGCGAATGGCAACTCTCCCTCACGGCTGGCAGAAGACAATTTCAGTAATATTACATTCTGGACTATTACATGACAATAATTATGGAGGAAGTGGAGGAACATGAAGCCCAGGGCATCAAAGGCATATCCCTCCCCATCATCGAGAACACCTACAGGCGCCGCTGCCGTCGGAGAGCAGCAGTGATCATCAAGGATCCACACCACCCAGCACATGCTCTGTTCTGGCTGCTGCCATCGGGAAAGAGGTCTAAAGGCCACAAGACTCACACCACCAGATTCAAGAACAGCTGCAACCCCTCCACCATCAGACTCCTCAACGACAAGCTCATTCAGGGACGCATTTAAAGACTCTTACCTTGCAAGTCTTTTAATTAATGAATATTTTTACTCTTATCAGTTAGTTTACAATCCTTTCTTTGTCTACATTTCAGAAACAGAATTTATTGTCATGAATGTGGTGTGCTGTTAGCCAGAATGAGACATGCACAAGGTAAAGACTGTACAACAGGCTTTAATCCACAAAGACTTCCACAGGGCCAGGCTGGCTGTAGCCGCAGTAACTCTGAGTGAGGCCTCGGGAGGCCGGTGCAGGCTTGTATCCCAGAGGGTGATTGACACCTGACCGGGTGCGGTTTGATCCATTCAGGCCGACTGATTGACAGCCGGCCAGGTGTTGTCCTGTCCCCCTTACACTCCTGGAGGTATAGACGTTGCCCCCTGTAGTGGGCCAGTGGTGTACCCACCACATTCACCCCTTCTTTAAAATTATCCCGGGGGGGCAGTAACAAAGAATCGTACCCACTGTACAAAATACAATATTTACAGATTGACGATTCGGCGGCCGCCGGAGTCTCTGTGACTTCGTAAGACTGGCTCCTGGTCACTGGTCAGAAGGGAAGTGGGGGGGGGGGCTGGTGGCAGGGGTCTGAGTGACTGGTGTGGTACCGCGTGGAGGGGTGGCTGAGAGGGCCAAGGTCGAGGTGTGAGAGTCGTATTGGATGGGTGGGGGGGAGGGGTGGCAGGTTCGTCCCCCATGGTTGAAGTGGGCCCCTGGTGGTCAAGAAGGTCTTGTGCACCCTATAGCTGCCTGGGGATGGGGATGTATGCCTGGTCAGCGGCGTCCTGGGCTGAAGGATGCTGTGGAATGATGGGTGCTCCTACTGATGCCAGGTCCTTGGCTGAGACAGTGTCCTCCCTGCCACTGCTGAACCTAACGTAGGCGTAGTTGTGGTTCGCGTGTAGGAGGAAAACCTGCTCGACCAGGGGTTCGGCCTTGTGTGCCCGTACGTGCTTACGCAGGAGCACCGGTCCCAGGGACATGAGGCACGCTGGGAGGAACATTCCAGTCGCCGACTTCCTGGGGAATGAGAACAGACGTTCGTGAGGGGTCTCCTTGGTAGCCGTACACAGCAGCGACTGAATGGCATGGAGCGCCTCGGGCAGGGCGTCCTGCCAGTATTTAAAGACCCACCCTTTTGACTTGAGGGCCAGGAGGACTGCCTTCCAGACCACCCCGAGTGGCCTTTATCACATGGGCCTGGGGTGGGCGGAAGAAATGGGGTTTACACTCCACGCAGACCCGGCAGGCCTCAGTCATCTCCCTGACGTCCCTGATGGTATACAGCAGGTTCTGGGACTTAATGAAGTGGTACAACTTGGTGACACCCAGATGGCAGAGGGACTCATGCAATGCCTGCAGCCTGTCAACGTGCATAGACACGCAGGTCCGAGAGAGGGCATCGGGGGAGTCGTCAAACTTTCCCGGGCGGTATTGGATGTCGTAGCTGTAGGTTGCTGGCTCAACTCTCCAGCGCAAGATCTTGTCGTTCTTGATCTTGCTCATGTGAATGGTGTTAAACATGAACGCCATGGCTCGCTGGTCGGTGAGGAGGGTGAATCTCCTGCCAGCCAGGTAGTGGCACCAGTAGCGGACCACTTCCACAATGGCCTGGGCCTCCTTTTCAATGGCAGAATGCCCTAGCTCGAAGCCGTGGAGGGTCCTAGAGAAGAAGGCAACGAGGCGCCCCCCCCCCCTCCGGGTTGAGAGTAGCGGCGAGGGCTACATCGAAGCATCACTCTCCACCTGGAAGGGGGAGTCCTCAACCACAGCCTGCATCGTGGCATCTGCGATGTCCTGCCTGATGTGCGTGAAAGCTGCCTGCGCCTCAGGTGGGAGGGAAAATGTTGTAACCTGGCCAGTGGGTGGACCCAGTACGAGAAGCGGGGAACCCACTGCAAGTAATAGGAGAATAAGCCAAGGCACATGCGGAGGGCCTTTAGCGTGGGGAGGAAACATTAATGAGCGCATCCACTCTGGATCTGGGCTAATGACCCCATGGGCCACGATGTACCCCAGGATGGTGAGGCGGGTGGTGCTGAACATGCACTTCTCCTTGTTGTAAGTGAGATTCAGCTTCCCAGCCGTCTGGAGGAATTTTTCCAGGTTAGCATCATGGTCCTGCTGGTCACGGTCGCAGATAGTGACGTTATCCAAATACGGGAATGTCGCCTTCAACATGTGCCAGTTTACTATACAATCCATCTCACGCTGGAAGATGGAGACCCAGTTCGTGACCCCAAAGGGAACTCGGCGGAACTGGTACAGGAACCCATCCGCCTCGAAGCCTGTGTAGAGCTTGTCCCTGCGGGTGAATGGGGTGATAAGCCGACTTCAGGTCAATCGTGGAGAAAACCCAGAAGTCGGCTATCTTGTTGACAATGTCGGCTATCCGCAGCAGGGGGGTAGGCATCCAGTTGGGTGTGCTGGTTCATGGTCTGGCTGTAATCCATGACCATCCTCAGCTTACTTCCCCCTTTGACCACCAGGACTTGGGCTCTCCAAGGGCTGTTACTAGGCTCTATAACACCTTCCACCAGAAGCCACCGCACCTCTGCCTTGATAAAGTCTCTGTCTGCGGCGCAATAGGACCTACTTCTGGTGGTGATCGGCTTGTAGCCGAGCGTAAGATGTGCGAAGAGCGCCAGCGGGGTGATGCGTAGTGTGGAGAGGCTGCAGATTGGTCGGGGCTGGTAGGTTGGCGTGCTGTGTAAAGTGAGTGGAGGTTGGGGTGAGGTTGAGGCAAGGGTGATGCTCTGCAGGTGGCACTGGATATCCAGGCCCAGGAGGACTGGGGCACAGAGTTTGGGCATGACCAGGAGCCAAAACCCCATGTATTTCTCCCCTCCCACAGTTATATCAGCCAAGCAGCGCCCGAGGGTACCAACAGTCTTGTCCTTGGCGGCAATGGCGATTGAGAAGATGATGGTCTGGACTTTTAGTTTCAGAGAGTGGGCAACGCTCGGGTGAATGAAACTCTCAGTGCTGCCACTGTCGAACAGGCACTTTGTACCTGCCCGTTGACTTGCACATCCATCATAGAGCACCCGAGGTCGTGGGGGATGTTCACGGTCAGAGTGGTAGTTGTGTGCGGCGATTTATAGCATCCGAAGACATGGGGAGCTTCGGTAGGGCAGCCTGGTCATCGCCCCACCCACCTCCTTCCATTCCATCAGGGAGAAATCTTTCTCCACTCCCTTCCCCATCACTTCTTACTTTCTTTTTCTTCCATTTGCGCACCTGTATCCACTGATGACCTCTTATCTGTCAGCCTGGCTCCTCCCCCGGCCCTTCCTCCTTCCTCCCCTCCCTCCCCCACTTCCCCTCTTCCACCCCCCCCCCCATTTTATTCAGGCACCTGCTTGCTTTTTGCTCATACCTTGAACATGAGAAACAGGAGCGGGAGTCGGCCATCCGGCCCGTCGAACCTTCTCCGCCATTCAATGAGATCACGGCCGATCTGATCATTGATTCAACTCCGCCCACCTGCCTTTTCCCCACATCCCTTCATTCCCCGACTATGTAGAAATCTTGCCATCTTCATCTTAAATATATTTACTGAGGTCGCCTCCACTGTTACAATGGGCAGCAAATTCCACAGATTCACCACCCTCTGGGAAAAGCAGTTCCTCCTCATCTCTGCCCTAAATCTACTCCCCTGGATCTTCAGGCAATGTCTCCCCGACCAATGGGAACAACTTACCTATCTATGGTTTTCATTAATTTATATGTTTCCTTAAGATCCCCTCTCATTCTTCAAATTTCCAGCAAGTACAGTCCCAGACCACTCAATCTCTCATAGGCTAATCCCCCTCATCTCTGGAATCATCCTGGTGAACCTCCTCTGCCTTGTCTCCAAAGCCAAAATGTCTAAATTAAAAAATTATAAATGATCCGTTCTGAGCGGACACCGTCCAATCCTGAAGTTGTGGCCTCTTGTCCTAGACATCCTTCCACCATGGGAAACAACCTTCTTACATCTGCTCTGTCCATGCCTTTCAACATTCAAAATGTTTCACTGAGATTCCCACCACCCCCCTGCATTCTCCTAAATTCCAAGGAGTACAGGCCAAGAGCTGTCAAACCATGGAGCTGCTCGATGCTCCTCAGCTCTCCCTTCTTTCTTCCTTGCTGCTCCTCACCTCCCAAGAAAACCAACTGCTGCAGTTATTCAGATCATGCCAGATCTCTAAAAGAGCGAGCACTTGCTTCCCTCTGATCAGTGCAGCAATCTAGTTCCCCTTTCCCTCGCTAACCACAATAGCCTCAAATGATACCATATTGCTATAATTGCTAATATACTGCCCTGCAACAAGGAAATGGTTCTGTATCAATCCTTGCCAGCCGGTAACCCATGTTCAAACACTTCCTGTGTAGTGAAAACATTAACAATGGCTGATATATAAATAAGTCATCTTTATTAGCAAAATGGTGAACAAACAGGAAGCATGTACAAACCTACAGTTTTTTAAATAGTCTCATGAAAATAAATCAAATTTTGCAAAATATCGGATTTCTTTCTCAATCTGAAACAGGCTTAACAGAATTGGGGAAACAGAAATACACACACACACATACATACGCACATTCACACACAATTTCACATACAGATAAGTGTGAGGTGCTACATTTTGGAAAGGCAAATCTAAATAGGTCATATGCATTAAATGGTAGGCTATTGAGGAGTGCAGAGCAACAAAGGGATTTAGGAGTTGTGGTAAATAGTACCCTCAAGGCTGATACTCAGGTAGATGGTGTGGTGAAGAAGGCATTTGGAATGTTGGCCTTCATCAATCGGAGTATTGAATTCAAGAGTAGGGAGGTTATGATGAAATTGTACAAGGCATTGGTGAGGCCAAATTTGGAGTACTGTGTACAGTTTTGGTCACCAAATTATAGGAAAGATAGAAACAAAATAGAGAGAGTGCAGAGAAGGTTCACGAGAATGTTGACAGGATTTCAGGGTCTGAGTTACAGGGAAAGGTTGTGCAGACTGGGGCTTTTTTCTCTGGAGCGTAGAAGATTGAGAGGGGACTTGATAGAGGTGTTTAAGATTTTAAAAGGGACAGACAGAGTAAATGTGGATAGGCTTTTTCAATTAAGAAAGGGGGAGATTCAAACTAGAGGGCATGGTTTAAGATTGAAGGGGGAGAATTATAAGGGGAAAATGAGGGGAAATTTCTTTACACAGAGGGTGGTGGGGATGTGGAATGAGCTTCAGGCAGACGTGGTCGAGGCGGGATCATTGGTTACATTTAAGGAAAGACTGGATCGTTACATGGAGAGGAGGGGACTAGAGGGGTATGGACCGGGTGCTGGTCAGTGGGACTAGGAGGGTGGGGATTTGCTACGGCATGGACTAGTAGGGCCGAACCGGCCTGTTCTGTGCTGTAAATGGTTATATGGTTATATGATTATATGGTATGTATGTGTATAACCATATAACCACTTACAGCACAGAACAGGCCAGTTCGGCCCTACTAGTCCATGCCGTAGCAAATCCCCACCCTCCTAGTCCCACTGACCAGGCAGGAGACAGTCAACACAATGGACAGGGTGGTAAAGAGAGATTTTGGCATATAGGCCTTCATAAATCAAAGCATTGAGTATAGGAGTTGGGATAGAACATAGAACACTACAGCAAAGGACAGGCAGGCCTTTAGGCCCTCCTTACACTCAATTTTTCTTCCATCCATGTGCCTGTCTAAGAGTCTATTAAATGCCCCTAATGTTCCGGCCTCCATCACCATCCCCTGCAAGGCATTCCAGGCCCCCACAACTCCCTATGTAAAAAAAAAACTCACCCCTGATTTCTCCCCTAAACTTCCCTCCCTTCACTTTGTACCCATGTCCTATTCCTGCCCTGGGAAACAGGTGCTGGCCGTCCACCTTATCCATGCCTCTCAAAATCTTGTCAACCTCTATTAAATCACCTCTCATACATCTTTGCTCCATAAAACATCATGAAATTGACCATACAGTTCCCTATTTTTCAAAAAAATTCTATGTTCATCAAAGGAACTTATTCCACGATTGAGAAGGAACTGTTGGCTTTGCAGAATTTTGACGTGTATCTCGGTACCTCTCATGAACCAATTGTGATATTTACTGACCACAATCCTCTGGAGTTTTTGAATAAAATGAAGAATAAAAACAGAAGATCTTAAACTGGAGTTTAATATTGCAAGAATATGATCTGCAAATTAGTCATATCAGAGGTACAAATAATGTGATAGCAGATTGTTCGACAAGTTGTTTAGAAACAACATTGGGTTACATTGTTATAACATGTTATATATTGTGTCTTGTAACCACTTTACTGGTTTTAAAGTCAGTTTAGTACCTCACTGACAAAAGGCAAAGGAGGAAAAACCCAACACCCAACCCCAACCAACCAATTTTCCCTTGCAACCGCTGCAATCGTGTCTGCCTGTCCCGCATCGGACTGGTCAGCCACAAACGAGCCTGCAGCTGACGTGGACTTTTTACCCCCTCCATAAATCTTCGTCCGCGAAGCCAAGCCAAAGAAAGAGTAATAATTGAATTTTAACTCAAGTTAAAATTCCTTTGTGGAGGAACGTGTGACAGATTATGTTGTGTTTTATATTGTAGATAGATATGATTTTGGGAGATAAAGTGTGGCAGGTTTTTTTTTAGTGTAGGTCACCTAAAAACACTTTGAAACAGATCTCATTTAAAATGCCAGAGCTCTGCTCAAGCCAGACAGTTCAGGTTCCGGGTGCCTTTGCATAAGTTTTGAGGAGTACCCAAAAGACTTCACTACTGGATTATTGTTTTGAAAATCAACAGATGAAAGAATTTGGAGGATTAGGTTTGGAGCCACAGTCTTTCTGAGTGGAAGTTTCTGTTCTAGGAGGGTCATGTGGTTTTGCAAACAGCTAGAGTAAAACAGGCTTTTCTGTGAGAGCGAGAGAGAGAGAGAGACAGTTCAGCAGCATCAGATGGGACTGGAACAGGACAAGCTGGCAAGCTTGTAGAAAAACCCCATTTTGAAGACAGGTTGTGAGTGCTTAGTTCAGCCTGGTCAAAGCCCTTGTGGGGCAAGAGGAGAGGACTGGCTGCCTAATGTTTTACTTGAAATAAGGGAAACAAAAAGGAACTCTGTGGTGACCAGAAAGAAAGAGGTCATCATCTGGAAAACCCTGTCGGGGCAAGTTTCTTCAGCAAGACACCGATGCGGCTGATTAAAAGGGATCAGTTTGTGTCCAGGAACAACAAATCTCTCTCTGAAAACCGACAAGAATCTTCCTGAGTGGTAACCACTTGCCTTTCAAGCACCAAAGCCTGGTAAAGATTCATAAATGTTAAATTATATACACAGTAAAAGAATTGCCTGCAACCAGTGAACTTAGAGGAATGAGAAGTGAGATTGGACTGTGAACCCAAGAACTTTTCTGAATTTACACACACATTACATACACGAGCACTTAGAATTAGAAGGGAGGTTAAGTTAGGTTAGTTAAGTTAAGTTAAAATGTGATCTGTTTTCATGTTTAAAGATAATTAAAAGCAACTTTTGTTTAAGTAACCATTTGACAGTGAATTTCTATTGCTGCTGGGTTTTGGGGTCCTCTGGGCTCGTAACAGTGTTAAAGTCCAGTAAAAAAGGGGGAAGGATGGGAAAGGGAGGTGTACAGACCAGCAGTCAAACGGGGCTAATTACCGGTAGATATGGTTAACTGTTCAAAGTGAAGGGAGGGAAGTTTAGGGGAGACATTAGCGGCCTTGCCTGAGGTGGTGCTAGAGGCTGGAACATTAGGGGTATCTAAGAGAGACAGGCACCTGGATGGAAGAAAAATCGAGGGTTATGGGATTGAGGTTTTTTTCGGTCGGAATATATAAGTCGGCACAACATCGTGGGCTGAAGGGCCTGCACTGTTCAATGTTTGAGGACAGGAGAGAGGAGAGGTGAGAATTGATTTTGGTTCTGTGAAAGGAGACAGAGAGCGAGAGGAAAGGAGGTGGGGAAAGGTGGGGTTTTACAGAAAGCAGACCGCTCGATGTTTATGCCATCCAGTTGCAGGGAGCCCAGATGAAATAAGAGGTGTTGTTCCTCCAACTTGCGGGCGGTCTCAGTCTGACAGTGCATGAGGCCATGGATAGGCAGGTCAACGAGGGAATGGGGTGGGAAATTGGGAGAAACTCAAAGCCTGCTGAGGGCGGAATCTTGAGCTTGCAGCACCTGCGGTGAGAAATGGTCTGGATAAAGCGTCCCATCGCTGTCTGACCATTCCTTCCCACCAGTGCTGCCTGCCCTGCTGAGCCCCTCCTCTGTCTTACTGAACCAAGAAACTGCTGATAAATATGGTGCCGCTGGGTGGGGGAAACGGAAGCCCACACCCAATATTGGCCTTGTCTTTCTCACATCATTACTCAGTCCAACTCTATTTGTGTCTTTGTGTGAACAGTGTCCAGTGTGCCACAATCTTTAGCTCATTATCTCTGCAAGTGTTGTAACAAGTGTTGATCACAAACTGCCATTTATCTCTGCTAGGTTTGAGCAGTGAGTTCAGGGCCTTACTGGCCACAGAGAAAATGTTACGTTTATTATCATCCGATTGTACAAGTCCAACCCAATGAAACAGCATTCTCCAGTCCTCAGTGCAAAACACGCTCTCATGTTTGTGAACATGAGAGTCTCAGAAGGTCAGTGGGAGCAGTTCCTTTGGTTGTTCAGCATCCTCACGGCCCATGGGAAGAAGCTGTTCCTCGGCCTGGTGGTGCCGGCTCTGATCCTCCTGTATCTCTTCCCCGACGGGACCAGCAGAAAGGTGCTGTGCGCAGGGGGGAAGGGGTCCTTATTCATTTTATGTTTCTTCTTCAGACAATTATCCCAATAGATTCCATTGATGGGAGGGAGGGAGACTCCAGCGATCCTCTCTGCCGCTTTTATGGTTCTGTGGATTGACCCGCGATCCATTTCTCTGCAGCAGCCGTACCCCACTATGATGCAGCCGGCCAGGAGACTCTCATTGGAGCTCATGTAGAAGGTTGACATAATGGTGGCCAGTAGCCTTGCCACCTCAGTCTTCCCAAGTGCAGTCGCTGTTGGGCCTTCCTGACAAGTGAGATGTTGAGTATCTACGATGGGTCACTAGTTGAGTGATCTCCAAGGAACCTAGTGCTTTCCACTCTCTCCACTACAGAGTTGTTGATGTGTAGTGGACAGTGGTCGTTCCTGGTCCTCCTGAAGTCCACGATCTTCTCCTTCATCTCGTCCACATTGAGACTCAGATTGCTACTTAAGCACCGTTTTACGAGATCTTCCACCTCGTCTCTGTAGAGCGACTCATCCTTGTTGCTGATGAGGCCGACTGCAAACTGGATGACACTGTTGGCGCTGGATCTGGTGATGCAGTCATGGGTCAGGAGCGTGAACAGGACTGAGCCGTCCACACAGCCCTGAGGTGCGCCAGTGCTTACCGAGTCGATGAGACACCACCCCCTATCTCATCCTTCCTCCAAACGAGCAACTAATATTTTTATGAATTCAAACAGCAAACTATTGCACCAGACCCCAGCATCCACCGACTTTCTCACTAAACTCCAACTTGCCGCTGGAACTCAGCAGGTCGAACAGCATCTGCGGGAGACAGTAGATGTCGGCACAAACATCAACCGTTCTTTCTCTCCCACAGACGCCGCTCAACTCATTGAGTTCCTCCAGCCGAGGGTGTACTGATTCCAGCATCTGCAGTTTCTGTTGTGGACGGTATCTTTACGCAGAGTTCCCGCGCCCAGAATTCCAGCCCCTCTTCAACTTTCCCACCTCCTCCCACTGCTCATTGATTTCAATTTTGCCTTGGAAAACTTTTAGATGTGCAGCACGGTAACAGGCCCTTTTGGCCCACGAGCCCGTGCCATCCAATTGCTCCCAATTGACCTACGACCCCCAGTAAAAGCTGAAAATGCTGGAAAAGCTCACCTGGTCAAACAGCAACTTGTAGCCCTATCCATCACTGGACATGATGCTGACCTGGCTGCAGGGCAGGGACTGAAGGAGGAGTTGGGGGCATAACAGACTTTATGGGGATTTCCAGGAGAGAGAAGCCTCTGAGTGAAGAAGTCCCCTCTCATGTTACTTCTAAACTTTTGCCCCCTAACCCTTATGTCATGACCCCTCCATCCCATCTCACCTACCCTCAAGGGAAGAGCCTATTCACATCTACTCTATCTATCCCCCTCATAACTTTAAACACCTCTATTAAATCCCCCCTCAAACTTCCACGCTCCAATGAATAAGACCCAGTCTATTCAATCTTTCTCCGTAATCTAGATACTGCAATCCAGGCAACATTTTAGTAAATCTTCTCTGCACCCTCTCTACCTTATTGATATCCTTCCTTTAATTTGAGGACTATAACTGCACACAATATTCCAAACTTTGCTTCACCAAGGCCTTGAACAGTCTCAATGACACCTCCCAGCTCCTATATTCTAGGCCAGCATACCAAAAGCCTTCTTTACCACTCTATCCATGAGATTCCACTTTCAAAGAACGATGAACCGTTATTCCAAGATCCCTCTGTTCCTCTGAATTCCTCAATCCCCTCCCCTTCACTGCATACGTCCTGTTTTGAATATTCTTCCCAAATGAAGCACCTCATACTTATCTACATTAAACTCCATCTGCCACCTTTCAGACCACTCGTCTAAGCTGTCCAAATCCTTCTGCAGTCCCCAAAAACCAACTCCACTATCCATTACTCACCCTATTTTTGTACCGTCTGCATATTTACTAACACAATTTATCATCCCATCATCCAAATCATTTATATAAATGGTGAACAACAAGGGACCCAACACCGATCCCTGAGGCACACCGCTCATCACTGGCCTCCATCCTGACAGACAGTTATCCACCATGACTCTCTGGCATCTACCCTCTAGGCACAGCTGATCCCATCTATCTCAACATTAATACCTAGTGCCTGAACCTTCCTTACCAACCTTCCATCCCCCCTCCCCCTCATTGCAACTATCCCCTCCCTCCTTTCTCCACCTATCAACTCCTACCCTGCCACCTCCCCCCCTTCCCTACTCTTTTGTTCGGAGGTTTGCCAGCATTTTCTCAGACCTTGATGAAGGTCGGGTCTGTCTCTCTGCCTCTACCCCATAAAGGACCCTATTTGACCAGGTGAACTTCTCCAGCATTTTGTTTTTTACTTCAACCGCGGTGTCTACAGAATTTTGGGATTTACCTCTTACAACCCCCGGTTTGTTTTGAATGGTGAGTGGAAACTGGACATCCCAGGAAACACCCACATAGACACAGGGAGAACATACAAACTCCTTACAGACAGCGCGGGATTCAAACCCAAGCCCCGATTGCTGGTTCCGTAATCTACGCTATCTGTTCTTTTCCCTCTTTCAGCCATTATTTTTGGTTCATTTCACTGATGTTTTCATATTTTCCTTTGCTCATTGCCCCAATCTCTACCCATTTCTCCTTTTTCCTCCCTCCCTTTCCTATCACCCTCCTCCCCCACACACCCCTTCCTCTTGCCCTCTCTCCTCTATCCATCCTGGCCTCCCTTACATCTCTCTCCCTTCATCCCCTCCCTTCCTTTCATTGACCTTCCCCTCTTTCCTGTCTCCTCTTCTCTCTCCATCTTTCCCTCACTCCATTCCATCATTACTTCCATTCCTTCACCTTCCTTCTCCCTATTTCACCATCTACCAACCCCCAGTTCTCCCTTCCCTTTCCATTCTCTCCCTCTCCACCTTTCCCTCTCCCTCTCTTTCCTCTCTCACGCTCTCCCCTTCCTCTTCTCCTCCTCTCCCTCTCCTCTGTCTCTGTCTCTCTCTCCCCCTCCTTGGCTTTGTCCCTCACTTTCCCCTCTTCTCCTGCCCACTCTCTCCCTCACACACTCTCTCTCCTACACCTCTCCCTTACCATCATCTCTCTCTCTCTCTCTCTCTCTCTCTCTCTCTCTCTCTCTATATATATATATATATCTCTTTGGCTTGGCTTCGCGGACGAAGATTTATGGAGGGGGTAAAAAGTCCACGTCAGCTGCAGGCTCGTTTGTGGCTGACAAGTCCGATGCGGGACAGGCAGACACATACGGTTATATATATATATATATATATATATATATATTATATCCTACCACTCTCTCTGTGTCCCCCCCTCTCTCTCTCTCACCCTCTCCCTCCCTTTCTCATTCTCCCTCACTACCCTGTCCCTGATCTCCCCCTCTCTCTCCCTCCTCACTCCCCTCTCTCCCCCTCCCTCCTCTCCCTCCTTGCTCACCCCTCTCTCTCTCTCTGTCCCCTGTCCTGTCTCCCCCTCCCCCTCAGTGTCATCCCCTACCTTGTTCCAGAGGTCTGTAGAACTGATGCAGGAGTCCTCCAGGGGCTGGGCTGCCGGAGAGGGCCGGAGTGCCATGGAGGTGTGTAGCCAAACCTGGATACCATGGGCTGAAGCCCGAATAAAATCTACTGGTGTAGCTGAGTGGTAGAAGTGTCTGGGGAGGGGCAGAAAGCAGGGACCCAAAGGTGTCCTGTCCCAGGATGTCCTCGATATAAAAGGGCGTAGGGTGGACGGGAACGGGGCTGACCACAGAGTGCTTGGGAGCCCAGTAGCTGGGGAACTGCATCGCTCCCTCCAGAGTATAAATTCTGCTCAAAATAAAAGCAAGCCACTTGCAGATGGAGTGGAGCTCAGTTCCTCTCTCACAGCTCCAATTCGGTGCAGAAACCACAAATTGGGCGGAGGCTCCAAGACATCATCTGAAACAGAATTGGGAACAATTATCAAGTCCCGGCCCAGCCCAGCCCAGCCCAGCCCAGCCCAGCCCAGCCCAGCCCAGCCCAGCCCAGCCCAGCCGAACAAGTATCGGATCAATCACTGACGGGGGTCAATATTAGACCAGGGAACTGTCGTGGCGTAGTGGATAGTGCGACACTTTTACCACTCCAGCTATCAGGACCAGGGTTCAAATCCCACTTGTCTGTTCTCCCCGTGTCTGCTTGGGTTTTCCCCAGGGCTCCGGTTTCCTATCAACGTCTGAAACATATTGGGGGATTGTAGTTTAATCGGATGTCTAAATTTAAATTTAACCAAAGAACAGACCCTTCAGACTATCTATCTGATCCAAACTATTTTTCGGCTTCGTCCCACTGACCTGCACCCAGACTATATGTTCCTCTCAACATGTTCCTGTTCAAATTTTTCTTAAATGTGAAAATTGAGCCCGCGTTCACCACCTCAGATGGCAGCTCGTTCCAACCCCAACTCCTCTCTGTGTGGAGAAGTTCTCCCTCATGTTCCCCCTAAACTTTTCCCCTTTCATTCATAACCCATGTCCTCTGGTTTGTATCTCACCCACCTTCAGTGGGAAAAGCCTATCTACATTTACTCTGTCTACCCCCTCATAATTTTAAATACCTCGATCAAATCTCCCCTCACTCTTCTACACTCCAAGAAATAAAGTTCTAACCTGTTTAACCTTTCCTTGGAAATCAGTTCCACAAGTCCTGGCAATATCCTGGTAAATTTCTGCACTCTTTCAATCTTTCCTGTAGTTGGGTGAAAGAAACTACACACGGTATACCTTCCCCTTAACATCCCAGCTCCCATTCTCCATACCTTGGCACAGACTGCAATGAGGAAGTGTCAAGGAGGGAAAATGGTGTCTCACCAACAACCTTGGACTCAATATTAGCAAAACCAAGGAGCTGATTGTGGACCTCAGGAGAATGCAGACCTGTCCTCATCAAGGGATTAGCAGTGGAGAGGGTCAAGAACTTCCTGGGTGTCAACATCTCTGAAGATCCATCCTGAGTTGTGGGGGCCTTGAATGCTTTGCTGGATATGGTGGGGGGGGGGGGGCTGGTATAATAGAGGCATTTCAGAGAATCTTAGATAAGGCACAAGAATGGAAGGAAAATAGAGGGTTACGGAGTAGGGAGGTTTTAACAGTTTTTTTAAGGAAGGAATATATGGGTCGGGACCACATCCAAGGACGAAGAGTCTGTTCAGTGCTGTAGTGATCTATGTTTTATATTATCCAGATTGAACTCCATCTGTCACTTTTCTACCTAACTCTGCACCCTGTCAATATCCTTTTGTAACATGCATCAACCTTCAGCTCCATCCTCAACTCCTCCAACCTTCGTATCATCCACAAACTTACTGACCTATCCTTCTGCCTTTTTATCCATATAACCATATAATAGTTTATGGCATGAAAACAGGCCATCTCAGCCCTTCAAGTCCATGCCAGTTCACTCAAAACAACACCACTAGATTCCCCCACCTATTCTCCACCCATAACCCTCCAACCCCCTCTTATCCATGTATATATCCCGCTTCCTCTTAAAGAAAAGAATTGACTCTGCCTCAACTATTTCCTCCGGAAGATTATTCCATTCAGCCACCACTCTCTGAGTGAAGAAACATCCTCTAATGTTTCTCCTAATATGTTGCTCCCTTACCCTCAACTTGTGTCCTCTTGTTTCAACCTCCCCTGCTCTCAGGGGGAAAAGTCTACTTGCATCTAGTCTATCTATTCCCTTCATAATTTTAAACACCTTTATCAAATCCCCTCTCAACCGTCTACATTCCAATGAATAAAGTCCCAGTCTCCTTAATCTTTCTCCGTACTCTAGATGCTGTAATCCAGGCAACATACTTGTAAATCTTCTCTACACCCTCTCCACCTTATCTATATCCTTCCTATAATTTGGAGACAAGAACTGAACACAATACTCCAAACCGCGGGTCATTTATAAAAATCACAAACAGCAGGGGTCCCTCTGCCCCTCCACTAGTCACCGACTTCCAGGTAGAATACTTTCCTCCCACTACTACTCTCTGCTTTCTTCCTACGAGCCAATTTTTTATCCACATGGCCAAGGTTCCACTGATTCCATCCGTCATGACTTTCTGAATGAATCTCTCATGGGAGACCTTATCAAATGCCTTACTAAAATCCATGTAGACCATATTGACCATCCTGTCCTTGGCAATTTCTTTTGTTAATTCCTCAAAAAAACTCTATTAGGCTCATGAGGCACGACCTTCCCTTCACAAAGCCCTGCTGCCTTTCCTTGAGTAGACGGGACCTCCAAATGCTCACAGATCCTATCCTTAAGAATCCTCTCCAATAGTTTACACAGCACTGACGTCAGACTCACCAGTCTATAATTCCCAGGATTCTCCCTATTACCTTTTTAAGCAAGAGGACTACATTTGCCATTCTCCAATCCTCCGGCACCTCTCCTGTGGCCAAAGAGGACTCAAAGATCATAGCCAATGGCCCAGCTATCTCTTCTCTCACTTCCCACGGCAGCCTGGGGTAGATCGCGTCCGACCCTGGGAATTATCTATCTTGATCTTTTTAAGATGATTAATGACATGTGATGTCATGTCTGCAACTTGGTCCTGCATAAAGGTAGCCCCATTTTGGCAGGATTTAGCCAACCTATTAACCAGAATAATGAAGGTAGCCTTCCTGCCAGACCCAACATTGCATCTACGAGGGAGCCTTATGGACATAAGCTACAAATTAACCAAATTCAGCCATAGCAAAAAATGCATAACGGTGACCTGGGAGTCTGACTCCCCTCTTCATATCAGCAAGTGGATTAACAAGATGCACAGCTGTAATCCCAAGAGGGCACGGATAGAGAGTAGAAGAGGAAAAGTTTAGGGGAAACATGAGGGGGAATTTCTTCATGCAGAGGGTGGTGGGGGTGTGGAATGAACAATGGTGGTAGAAGCGAGATCAATGTTAATATTCAAGGAAAGGTTGGATAGGTACATGGATGGGAGAGGTGTGGAGGGTTATGGGCTGAATGCAGAACTAGGTGGGAGAAAATATTCGGCACGGACTAGTAGGCCTGTTTCTGTGTTGTAAATGGTTATACGGTTATAATCTTGGAAACTGACACAGCACCTTTGTTAAAATATGGCAGCCATATCTGAAGTACATGGAGAGCGTGACTGTAGCCAACACCCAGACCAAAAGACTTATAGAGATTCACCAACAAATTGATCAAGAAAAGTAGCCACACAAAGGGGTGGCTCCACAGCTTCTATGGATACAGACATCATATCGATATGCTCTCCTGGAAAATCAAAAATAATTATTTTTTTTTTAAAAAAGGATGATAAATGCAATAAAAACTGAGGCTGATATTTTAACTAATGCTCAAAAATAAATATATATTTTTTTTTGTCCGATACAAATCAGAATTACTAGCAGACAAAAATGAGGTGGACGAATCTTTAGTGAATATTAAACTTCCAAAACGAGAGGATACAAGAACAGTCCTTTCACAAGAGAAGAAAGTGAGAAAGCTCTGGGCACTTGCAGTGAACAGGGATTCACTGGTGGTGTGTTATACTGAGGGTTGGCTCTGATTCCATCCCCCCATATATGACACTGGTTTCCCACCTAAACCTTAAGCCCCTCTGAAGACCACTGTGAGACTCTACCCTCAGTTATAAGCTAATAAAAGTGTGTGTTCTCCCCCCAATCATGAGAGCTTTTATTCATGCTACAGCACTTGAAGCTAATAAGTCCCCGGTGGAGGATGGGTTTCCACCTGAGTTCTATAGACAATTTAAAGAAAAACTTTATTTTTGAATATTTTACTTTTGATTTTATCAAACAAACAATAACAAATTATCATCACAAATGTCATCAAACATATATATTATTACATGTTCCAAATATGACCCCTATCCCCTCTCCCCCCAAACAGAACCCCTAATGGAGAAGAAAAAAGGTGAAAAAGGAAAAAAAGTGAAAGAAAAAGAAGGAAATAAGGGAAAGAAAAAAGAGGAGAAAAAGAGAAGGTGGGAGGAAACCGGAGCCCCCGGGGAAACCCCATGTAGACATGAGGAGAACATGCAAACTCGTTGCAGACAGCGCGGGATTCGAACCCCAGTCTGGTCCCAAACAATGGCACTGTAAAGGTGTCACACTGACCGTTACACTAACTATGCCACCCCTGAAGGCTACAGAAAGGGCAGAAAGTTTAGAATTTTTAAATGTAGACATACAACACAGTAAAAGACCATTCTGACCCATGACCCTGTGCCGCCCAATTACCCCCAAATGACCTACAACCCCCTGTATGTATTGAATGGTGGGAGGAAACCAGAGGCCCCAGGGAAAATCCATGCAGACGCAGAGAGAACATACAAAAGGATAAGAGTTTGAAGGGAGCACTGGATGTGTTAAATCAATCCCTTTGTGGCCTTCTCTACATCGGAGAGACTGGGCACAGACTGGGAGATCACTTCGCTGAGCACCTTCGTTCCATCTGCACCAGTGACAGACACCTCCAAGTGGCCAACCTTTTCAGTTCTCTGTTCCATTCCCGGACTCACATGTCTGTTCATGGCCACATGTACTATCCCACCAAGACCACCCATAAATTGGAGGAATAACACCTGATTTTCTGTCTGGACACTCTTCAGGTGAACAGCATTAACATCAATTTTTCTAGTTTCTGCTAACCTGCTCTCCTTTCCCTCTCCCTTCCCCCACCCTGCCTCTGCGAACACACCTCACCCCTTACCCTGCCGACATTTTTCCACACCTTGAAGAAGGGCTCAAGCCCAAAACATCGGTGATGTATTTTTACCTTTGCTGTATAAAGGACACTGTTTGGCCAGCTGAGTTACTCCAGCATCATGTTTTCACTAATTGACCTTATAGCGTAGGTATGACATTGTGGGCATAACGGAGACGTGCCACAGGGATGATCAAGGCTGAGATGATCCATAGATACCCTTCCCATTGGAATGACTGGAAGGTGGGCAGAGGGAGCATGGTGGCTATGTTGGTTTAAAAAAGTGAAATCCAAGGGTCAGAGGATGCCGAATCCTTGTAGATTGAGTTGAGAAACTGCAGGAGTAGAAAAAACCCTGAAGGGAGTTACATACAGGCCTCCAAATAGCAGGCAGGATAAACAGTGACAACTACATAGAGCATTACAGGCCCTTCAGCCCTAGATATTGTGCCCACACATATATTCCTGCCAAAAATGGCTAAACCCTGCTCTCTATTTTTCTTGTGTCTGTCCAAGAACCTCTTCAATGCCTGCAATGTTTCAGCCTCCATTGCCATCCCTGGCAAGCCATTCCACAACTCTCTGTGTAACAATACTTACCCCTGAAATACCCCCTGTGATAGAATATTTGGGAATGTTTTTGGGAGATAAATTGGTAAAATTAGAGTAGGTTACATACACACACTTTAAAACAGACCTTATTTAAAATATTGGAGAATTCATATCCACAGTACTTTGAAGAGGAACTGTGAAGAATGCTAGGCACATTTCATGTCGGTGCCAATTGAAATGATGTCATGAAATGAATGGACTATTGTCTTAGAAGAACAACCAGAACCAGGTTATTTGTTTTGGACCTTTTTGCAGGGCTTTTGACCTCTCTGCAAAGTGCTCACTCAGAGGTCATTGAGAGGTTCATGTTTACCTAAAAACAACAGATGGACCAAAAGTCGAACTCCTATTGTTTGCTGGAGAAGGTCAGGGGTTTTTGCAAGTGAGAGAGAGAAGGACATGCTGCTGGCAGTTTGACTCTCAGAGAGAGGGAGACAAACAGAAGGGAGTCTTGGACTGTGTGTGACACAGAAAACTGTAACAAGCCAGAAGAAGCTCCAGAGTGCCGGATGGCTGGAAGTGTTAGCTGTCTGATGTTTTTCTTGGAATAAAAGGTACAGAAAGGAACTCTGTGGTAGCCTGAAAGAAAGAGGTTATCATCTGGAGAACCCTGATGGGGCAAGTTTCATCAGCGAGACATTGAGGTGACTAATGGTGGTACCTCAGTTGTGTAAATCTCTCTCTCCAAACCTACAAGAACCTTCCTGAGTGGTAACAATTTACCTTTTGAGCACCAAAGCCTGGTGAACTTTATACATGTTAAATTTTGTGCACATTATAAGAATTCCCTGCCACCAGTGAACTTGGAAGGATGAGAAGTGAGATTGAACAGTGAACCAAAGAACTTTTCTTAAATTTACACACACACATTACATACATGTGAGCTTAGAATTAGATGGGGGTTAAGTTGGGTTAGTTAAGTTGATAGTGATAAGTTAAAGTTCGATTCTGTTTTCATGTTTAAAGATAGTTAAAAACAACTTTTAAGTAAATATTTGTCATGGTGAATATCTATTGCTGCTAGGTTTGGGGGTCCTTTGGGCTCATAACACCCCTAAATCTCCTTCCCTTCACTTTGTACACATGTCCTTTGGTGTTCGCTGTTCCTGCCCTGGGAAATAGGCACTGGCTGTTCACCTCACAGAATCTTGTAGACCTCAAGTCTTCTCTCATCCTTCTAAGCTCTAAAGAGAAAAGGCCCAGCTCTGCTCACCTTGCCTCATAAGACTTTTTCCAATCCAGGCAACATCCTGGTAAATCTCCTCTGCACCTTCTCCGTAGCTTCTTGTATTGGGGTGACCAGAACTGAGCACCATCCTCTAAGTAGGTACAACAGGAATAAGAGAGGGCAGACAAGAAAGGCAATGTTACAGAGTCATGGGTGGACTTCAATGTAACAAAAGCTCAGAAATATTGAGGAACTCAGACCTCTTATGGCATCCATGGGAGGTAAAGGCATTTCAGGCCAGAGCCCTTCCTCAAGGTTTCACTTCACCATTCAAGTAGCCCAGGAAAATTAGGTTGGCATTAGGTCCCAAGAGAAGAAATTTGCGGAATACCTATGAGATGGATTTTTCAAATAAACTGGAATTGAAATGTCTGCACTGGTTCTGATGAAAAATCTGCATCTCTTACCTGCAAATTCTGTGCCGTTCTATAAATAAAGTTGACTTGCTCATCAGGCTGGGATAAGTTAGCCAACACACCTTTGGAGGAGGTGAGAGAACAATCCTCAACAGTTTGTCTTTCCCCTGGTACTGAAGAACAAACCGACCTATTGATCTCGCTCCACCGTCTAGTTTTAATTTTAACGATACAGCGCGGTAGAAGAACCTTCCAGTCCATGTCATCCAATGAACCAACCAATCCACGCTCATTTTGGAAGGTGGGAGGAATCCGCAGCCCCTGGGGGAAAACCCACACAGGTCACGGGGAGAACATGCAAACTCCTTACAGACAGCAGCAGGCTCGAACCCGGGTTGTTGGCGCTGCAATAGCATCACTCTAACCACTACACTAACGGTGATGTCCTGTAAGCAGAGGGTGGATGGATTGAAGGCAAGGCTGCAATCGCTTCCATTGAACCCCCTCCAGCTCACCTTGCAACCAAGAGCCAAATAATTTCCATCGAGGACAATTGCTTGTGGTGTGGCCAGGTTCAGATTAAGCCTGAGAGTTTCTTATGAAAGGTTTGGAAAGGATTCCAGCTCACTACATCCCACCATTTTAAGTTGGGAGGACTTGTGCATGAACAACAACGGGTTGGTTTGCAGGTGCGGCAGGGAATCAAGAAGGCAAATGACCATCAGATTATAAGATATAGGAGCAGAAGTAGACCATTTGGCCCTTCAAGTCTTCTCCACCATTCCATCATGAGCTGGTCCATTCTCCCACTCAACCCCACTCCCTGGCCAGCTCCCCATAACCCTGACTATTCAGATACCCATTAATCTCTGCCTTAAATGCACCCAATAACCTGGCATCCACAAAAGGCCAATTCTAAAGGTCCACCACTCTCTGGCTAAAGGAATTCTTCTGCATCTCTGTTTTAAATGGGCGCCCTTCATAGAAACATAGAAAATAGGTGCAGGAGTCGGCCATTTGGCCCTTCAAGCCTACAGCCCCATTCATTATGATCATGGCTGATCATCTACTCAGTACCTGGTTCCTGCCTTCTCCCCCTACCCCCTAATCTCCTTAGCCACAAGGGCTAAATCTAAATCCCTCTTAAATATAGATAAAGAACCAGCTTTAACTACTTCAAAGAATTCCACAGATTCACCACTCTCAGAGAGAAAAATAATTCTCATCTCAGTACTAAAAGACTTTCCCCTTATCCTTAAACTGTGACCCCTGGTTCTGGTTTTCCCCAACAGGAACAAGCCTATCCAATCCCTTAAGAATTTTATCCGTTTCTAAAAGATAACCCCCTCTATCTTTTAAATTCCAGCGAGTATAAGCCTAGCCAAACCAGCCTTTATTCATATGCATGTCTTGCTATCCTTGGTATTGATCTAGTGAACTTTCTCTGCACTCCCTCCATGGCCAGGATGTCTTTCCTCAGTTAAGAAGACCAAAACTGTACACAATACTCCAGGTGTGGTCTCACCAGGGCCCTGTATGGCTGCAGTAGATCCTCTCTGTTCCTGTACTTGAATCCTCTTGCTATGAATGCCCACATACCCTTCACTTTCCTCACATGCCCACTTTCAATGACCGGTGCACAGTGACACCCAAGTCTCGTTGCATCTTTCCTTTTTCCTAATCGGACATCATTGAGATAATAATCTTCTCTCCTGTTCTTATCTCCATAGTGGATAAACTCACATTTATCCACATTATATTGCATCTGCCATGCCTTAGCCCACTCACCTAACTTTTCTAAGTCACCCTGCATCCTCTACACAACTAACCCTGCCACCCAACTTTGTGTCGTTTGCAAACTTGGAGATGCTGCTTTCTATTCCCACATCTAAGTCGTTGGTAAATAACTGTGGCCCCAGCACTGAGCCCTGCGGTTCCCCACTAATCACTGGCTGCCATTCTGAAAAGAACCCATTTATTCCTACACTTTGCTTCCTGTCTGTCGACCAGTTCTCCATCCACCTCAATACTGTCCCTCCTATACCGTGAGCTTTAAGTTTGTAAACTAGTCTCCTGTGCAGGACCTGATCAAAAGCCTTCTGAAAGTCCAGATATCCCACATCCACTGGTTCTCCCTCACCCACTCTACTGGTTACAACCTCACAAACTCTATTAGATTCGTCAGACATGATTTTCCCTTCACAAAACCATGATGACTGTGCGATAATACCACTACTCTCCAAATGTGCTGCAATTGCATCTTTAATAACTGACTCTAGCATTTTTCTTACCGATATCGGACTAATTGGTCTATAGTTTCCTGCTTTCTCTCTCCCTCCCTTATTAAAAAGTGGGGTTACGTTTGCAACCCTTCAATCTTCAGGAACTAATCCAAAATCCAAAGAGTTTTGAAAAATTATCCTAATGCATCCACTATTTCTTGGGCTACTTCCTTAAATACTTTGGGATGCAGACCATCCGGCCCTGGGGATTTATCTGCCTTTAATCCCTTCAATTTACCCAACACAACCTCTCGACTTACATTTATTTCCTTCAGTCCTTCCCTCACATTAGATCTTCGGTCCCCTACTATTCCTTGACTCTCCTACCACAGAAGCCTACCCTCTGTGTGAAAAGGTTGCTCCTCAGACCCCTTAATTTAATTTTGGCATCCAGCACGGTAACAGGCCCATTAAGCCTGTGCTTCCCAAATACACCAATTAACTTAAAGACCCCGTACACTTTGAAGGATATGGTGAAACCGGAGCCCCTGGAGGAAACCCATGCGGTCACAGGGAGAACGTACAAACTCCTTACAGAAAACGCGGGATTTGAACTGGGTCACTACTGCTGTAATAGTATTCTGCTATCCGTGCTGCCCACAATTTAAATTTTTCCCCTCTCACCTTTAACCTCTTCCCTCTAGATTTAGTCTCACCTACCCTGGGGGAAATCTGTGACCAGCCACCTCATTGATGTGCTTTGTGAGTGAGTAAACCTCCAGATAAATCGATTTTTACCCTCCGGCACCACAGGGAAAAAAGTTCAAGGTCCCAGTTCGTTTACTGTCATACACATGAGTACAATGAATAGATGCAGCCAATCAGGAATACCAAATACCCCCACTGCCATAATGTTACAACAGTGCAGAACGTTGGGGAGCCTTGTGTGCAGTTCCAGTAGCCCAGCTACAGAAAAAAGGTCATTATATGATGGAAAAGGTGCAGAGAATATTCACAGGAGTGTCACCGAGATTGAGTCTTAAGGAACAGGGAACATTGAACATTCCAGCACAGAACAGGCCCTTTGGCCCACAATGTAAACCTACTCCACACAATCTAATCCCTACCTCTCTCACATCCATAACCCTCTAACATCCATGTGTCTATCAAAGAGTCTTTTCAATGTCCCGATAACACCAGCCTCCACCACCTCATTGGATTCCAAGCATCCACCACTATTTGTGTTAAAAAAAATATCTCTGGCGTCCCCCCTAAATGTTCTTCCCCTCACCTTAAACCGTCGTCTGCTGGCATTTGCTAATGTCAGCCCAGGAGAACGGTGCTGGCTGTCCACCTTATCTAAACCCCTCATAATATTATATACCTCGATTTAGTCTGCTCTGATCCTTTATCTCTCCAAAGAGAAAAGCCCCAGTCAGCTGGACATTGCCATACTACCTATCCTTCATGGAAATGTTTTTTCCAGGCAAATCCATTTGACCATAAGGCCATTAGGCAGTGGACGTGCAGACACTGAGAGATGAGCACTTGATGGGCACGGTGGGGTGGTTCCCTAAGCAGACTGCCAGGTCATTTGGCAGAATGTCTCATGACCAAGCAGCAGGACTTAGCCTGGCTGGCGTTGAGAGAAGCCTTCCCAGTCAGATCCTTCCTGTACAACCGGACATCATCCACAAAGCACGTTACACCCCAAGATGACTGCAGTGGAGTGGAGGCTGTGGCCCACCACTTTGCTGAATGCCAATTCGCCAAGAGTGTGCGGAGAAGGGTGCAGGGGCCCTTATCACGGTTCGTCCCCAGCGGCAGTGTGACAGAGAACTCTCAGATTTCCAGGCTGCTCCCGGGGGCTCACACCTAGTCAGACATCCAGAACTGCTGGAAGACCATCAACTCGGCACTTTGATCTGCCCGGACCTGGTTGGTCTTCCGGCACACTGAGATCTCGGTGAGGGAATGTTGCCGACTGGCACATTCCAGGCCTCAGGAGTTCGTGCTGAGGGAGGCTTGGCTCAGCCAATGCGAGGGCGCTGTGGGGAAGGACCTCAGTCCATCCATTACCGTGCATTGAGAGGCTGAGTGAGGGGAAGTCCCTCAAACTATAGAGGGGGCAGTAACAATGAGATGCTTCAGTGATGGCAATGGTGTAAATAAAAATGGATGGAAGTGTACAGTAATGGAAATGTATTGATACAAAACTAAGGCATTGACAAGGTCCCCCATGAGATGCTTGTTCAGAAAGTCATGAGGGACAGGATCAGTGGAATCTTAGATGTGTGGATAAAACATTGGCTTGTAGGAAGAAAGCAGAGAGTAGTAGTGGAAGTAAAGTATTCTACCTGGAGGTCAGTGGCTAGTGGAGTTCCACAGGGATCTATTCTGGGACCCCTGCAGCTTGTGATCTTCATAAATGAAGAGGCGGAAGGATGGGTCAGTAAGTTTGCGGAGGTTGGAGAAGTTGTGGACGGAGCTGAAGGTTGTCGAAGGTTACAAGAGGATATAGAGAGGATACAGAATTGGGTGAAAAAGTGGCAGATGGAGTTCAATCTGGATAAGTGTGAGGTGATGCATTTTGGAAGGACAAACCAGATAGCTGAGTACAGGTTAATGGTAGGTTAGTTAAGAGTGTGGATGAACAGAGGGATCTTGGGAGTCCAAATCCATACATCCCTCAAGGTCGCCGCAGAGGTTGATGGGATAGTTAAGAAGGCCTATGGGACGCTGGGATTCATTAATCAGGGGATTGAGTTTGAGTCGAGAGGTCACGTTACAACTCTACAAATCTCTGGTGAAACCACATGGAATATTGTGTTCAATTCTGGACACCTCATTCCAGGATGTGAAAGCTGTGAAGAGGCATTTTACCAGGATGTTGGCTGGATTGGAAAATAAGTCTTATGAGGCAAGGTTAGCAGAGCTGGGACTTTTTTCTTTGGAGCATAGAAGGATGAGAGGAGACTTAATAGAGGCCTACAAGGGTGGACAACCAGCACCTGTTTCCAAGGGTAGGATCAGCAAACACCAGAGGATGTGTGTACTAAGTGAAGGGAAGGTAGTTCAGGGGAGACGTCAGGGGTAAGCTTTTTCCATAAAGAGAGTTGTGGGGGCCTGGAATGCCTTGCCAGGGATGGTGGTGGAGTCTGGAATATTAAGAGCATTTAAGAGACTTCTAGACAGACACATGGATGGAAGAAAAACAGAGGGTTACGGGGTAGAGAGAGTCTCATATTTCTTTAAGGAATATCGAGGGCTGAAGGGCCTGAATTCTTTGTTCTATGTTCTAAGGTGGAAAGAGACTGAACGGGTTTCTTTTGTAAGTAATTTTATTGTGAATAAAGTTTATTTTAGAGAAAAGGTTCAAAAGTTGAAAGGTTCCTTTTAATGTCACCTAATAATACATTAAAAATGTAACATATATAATAAGCTTTAACTTTTATTTGTCATAAGGCAAATGAAGAGTTGCCGTGAGCATTGCCTAGCGTCCCTAACAATAGGAGAAAGAGAAGCAAAAGAAAGTTCCCTCCCTCCCTCCACCAGAGTTAGGGAGTGTCCGTGGATTCGCCTCCAGCGCCCCCGGCAACCGCGCAGACCCCAGATCGATCCAACGGCCACCCGAGCCCTAGATCCAAATCTCTGACATGATTGGCCCCAACTCTGTCCACCTTACCCCATGAGACATGCTCTCCACTTGGACTGCATGTGAATTGAGACATGGGCCTCCAGCAGCAGAGGGAGCTGTCTCCCCATTGAATCAGTACACCAACCGGCCCCTTCGACCCAACTCGTCCATGCTCTCCAAGACCGACCTCAGCCAGACACAATCGCCCATATTTGACGCCCATCCCTCTGAATCTTCACTTGGACCTCGAAATGACTGAGAGTCTTCTAGCCGGTGCATCACTGTCTGGTATGGAGGTGCCAATACACAGGACAGGAACAGGCTACAGTGGGCTGTAAAATCAGCCAGCGCCATCCCGGGCACCAGCCTTCACTACATCTACAAGAGGCGGTGCCTCAAGAAAGCAACCTCTATCCTCAAGCACCCCCACCACCCAGACCATGCCCTCTTCACTCTGCTACCATCAGGAAGGAGGTGCAGGAGCCCAAAGACGAGCACCCAGCGGAACAGGGACAGCTTCTTCCCCTCCGCCATCAGATTTCTCCCATGGACATTACCTCACTTTTCTCTTTTTTAACACGAAATATATATTTTTTAAATCTTTTATTTATGGAATTGTAAATGAGAGAATCTTGCACCTTGTCCTGCACGATAATCTGACCGCAAAACTAAAAATGTTTCGGGTCACATTCGCGACTTCTGATTCTGATCTTGATCCAAGAGTGACTAGAGACAGACGGGAGATGGCAGACGCGGAAACGAACGGGCAACGCATTGGGCAGGCAGAGGCTCATGGGCCAAAATGACCTGTAACCATGTGGTGTATCAGCGTATGTCGATATAAAGTATGCCGAGTGACCTGCTGAGTTTCTCCGGTGTTTTTTCTATGGCCACCAGATGGAGCTGCTGGTTCATGAATGTCCACCTGGAGCAGAGCATGTTCTGTGTGGATCCTTGACTCCCTCTCCCAGCCTCTCTGTCCTCTTCATTGGTTCTCGACCTGAGAAGAGATGCTAGGAGATGTGTGAGCCAAGACAGAAGACCCCACTGACTCCATCCTCAAATCCTCATCCCTCTCACGACAGAGGTTCATAAACTCACGAGGGGCGTGGATAAAGTGAATGCAGACTTTTCCCAGGGTAGAGGATTCCGGAGACACGCAGGAATCTGAAGGCACTAGAACCTGGAGCAACTTTCTGAGGTAACTCAGCAGGTCGAGCGGCATCCACGGAGGAGAAAGAATGTGTAACGATTTGGGCTGGGACTTTCATCAACTCTTGAATGTAGAGCGGCCCTGGTGAGACCACACGTGGAGAATTGTGAGCAGTTGTGGGCTCTTTGTTGAAGAAAGGATGTGCTGATGTTGGAGAGGGTTCAGAGGAGGTTCACAAGGATGATTCGGGAATGAAAGGGTTATCATATGAGGAGTGTTTGATGGCTCTTGGCCTGGACTCGTTGGATTTAAGGAGAATAAGGGTGTGATCTCATTGAAGCATTTGTTTATGATTACCCAGGACATCAAAGGTTATGGGGAGAAGGCTGGGCAGTGGGGCTGAGTGGGGAAATGGATCAGCTCATGATTAAATGGCAATGCATGGATGATGGGCTGAATGGCCTATTCCTGCTTCTTTCTCTTATGGCTTTAAAAATAACTACAACTCTCTCAACATCCATGAGGTGAAGAGATGGCCTTTGACTTCAGAAGAAGGGGCAGCCTTGCCCATGTTAAAAAAAATTATTTAGTTTTTTTAATGAAGACGTACAGCACGGTAACAAGCTGTTCGGCCCATGAGCCCGTGCTTCCCAATTGCACCTAATTAACTTACAACCCTCTGTACGTTTTGAACGGTGGGAGGAACCGAAGTCCCCGAGGGAAAACCCACAGAGACACGGATGAACGTACAAACTCCTCACAGACAGCGCAGGATTCGAACCCAGGTCCCGATCGCTGGTGCTGTGAAGGCGTCGCACTATGCCGCCCCCACACTAACCGTGCCGCCATGGTGCTGTGAGTAGTTCGCTTCTGGAAGAAACATCTCCAGTGATCTGACCTAGGACAAGCACATTGACACGATGGTCAGGAAAGCACCAGGAGCTTGACTTCCTTTGACATGTCCCTCAACAACTTCTACAGGTGCTTCATCCATAGACACACACTGCAGCATGGAACAGGTCATTCGGCCCTTCTAGTCTGTGCTGAACTATTATTCTGCCCAGTCCCACTGACCTGCACCCGGTCCATAACCCTCCATACCTCTCCCATCCATGTACCTGTCCAAATTTTTATTAAGTATTAAAATTGTGCCCACATACACCACTTCAGCTGGCAGCTCGTTCCACACCCCCACCCTTCTCTGTGTGAAGTAGTTCCCCCTCATGTTCCCCTAAACTTTTCCCCTTTCACCCTTAACCCATGTCCTCTGGTTTGTATCTCACCCACCCTCAATGGCAAAAGCCTACTTGCATTTCATCTATCTGTACCCCTCAATGAGACCAGACCCACTGGGTGAGTAACAGTGTAGAACGGGAGCCGCTTTGCCTCAGATGGGGAGAAGTTGCAGAAGGCAGTAAGTGCAGCTCAGAGCATTCCTCAAACTCCCCTCCCCTCCACAGACTCCATCTACATCTCCCACTGCCTGGGGAAGGCAGTGGACACCCTGAAGGACCTGTCACACCCTGGACGCACTCTCTTCTCCCCCCTCCAATCATGGAGAAGTCCCAAGGGTGTGAAGGTGCATACTGACAGATAGGTCATATACATTGAATGGTAGACAATTGAGGAGTTCAGAGCAACAAAGGGATTTAGGAGTTGTGGTAAATAGTACCCTCAAGGCTGATACTCAGGTAGATGGTGTGGTGAAGAAGGCATTTGGAACGTTGGCCTTCTTAAATCGGAGTATTGAATTCAAGAGTAGGGAGGTTATGATGAAATTGTACAAGGCATTGGTGAGGCCAAATTTGGAGTACTGTGTACAGTTTTGGTCACCAAATTATAGGAAAGATAGAAACAAAATAGAGAGAGTGCAGAGAAGGTTCACGAGAATGTTGACAGGATTTCAGGGTCTGAGTTACAGGGAAAGGTTGTGCAGACTGGGGCTTTTTTCTCTGGAGCGTAGAAGATTGAGAGGGGACTTGATAGAGGTGTTCAAGATTTTAGAAGGGTCAGAGAGAGTCAACGTGGATAGGCTTTTTCAATTAAGAGTGGGGGATATTCAAACCAGAGGCCATGGTTTAAGATTGAAGGGGGAAAATTATAAGGCGAACATGAGGTGAAATTTCTTTACGCAGAGGGTGGTAGGGATGTGGAATAAGCTTCCGGCGGAGGTGGTTGAAGCAGGAACGTTATTTACAATTAAGGAAAAACTGGATAATTACATGAAGGGGAGAGGATTGGAGGGGTATGGACCAGGTGCTGGTCAGTGGGACTTAGAGGCTGGGGATTTGTTCCAGCATGGACTAGTAGGGCCAAACTGGCCTGTTCTGTACTGAATATGGTTAAAGGCAGTTTCTTCCCCGCAGCCATCAGATTCCTGAATGAACCCCACCACAGAGCTTTCATGGTCCCCTTGCTTGATACTAATTGATCTTCCTGTTCATTATAACCCTGTAATTGTCCTCTTTACATGGTTGTATGAATGTTAGTGATAACCTAATAGACTGCTCACAGAATAACCCTTCTCACTGTATCAGATTTCTTTTGACAAATAAATTTAAATTAAACCTAAAATGAGAGAAACTGAGGTGGTGGGTGTGTGGAATGAGCTGCCACAGGAAGGGGTGGAGGTGGGGACAGTCTAATGTTTAAGAGCAATTTGGACAGGTACGTGGATAGAAAATATTTAGAGTTATGGTATGAATTTAAACTTACTTTGACCTACAGCACAGTAACAGGCCATTTCGGCCCACAAGCCTGTGCCGCCCAATTAACCTACAACCCTGGTTCATGTTGAATGGTGGGAGGAAACTGGAACCCCCGGGGAAAACCCACGCAGACACTGTCCTTAAGGACAGTGGGGGATTCGAACCCAGGTACTGATCGCTGGCGTTGTAACAGCGTTGCACTAAATGAGCCATTGATTTCCCTGTGAAGACACTCTAAGAGAGGCCAGAAGTCTGCCGCCCCCACCCGCAGGAGAGAGTCCCCTCAGAGAGACATTGAGTGTGTGACAGATTATGTTATATTTTATATTATGTTTTTGGAAGATGGATTGTGGGGTTTTTTTTAAGTATAGGTTATAAACAAACACTTCATAACACAGATCTCATTTAAAGTGCCTTTGTAAAGGTGAAGGACCACAAGGAGGTGTTAATTGGACATGCTGTGGAGTAATGGATTATTGTTTTGGAAAGCAACAGATGAACAGACTCGGAAGATTTGGTCCGGTGTCTGAGTGCAGTTTGGTGTTCTAGGAAGATCATATAATTTTGCAGGCAGAGAGAGACGAAGAGAGAAAACCAAACGGGCTTTCTCGAAGAGAGAGAAAAAGAGAGAGAACTGGTTTCTGCAGCATGGCAAGCTGACAGCTTGTTTGAAACCCCATTTTGAAGATGGGTTGTGAGCTCTGAGTCCAGTCTGGTCAAAGACCTTCTGGTCCTTACAAGAGGAGATGGCTGGCTGTATAATGTTTCGCCTGAGATAAGGGAAGCAAAAAGGAACTCTGTGGTGACCTGAAAGAAAGAGGCTATCATCTGGAAAACCCTGATGGAGCAAGTTTCTTCGGCAAGACACTGAAGTGACTGATCGGAAGGAATCAGTTGTGGGTGTCCAGCGAACAACAAATCTCTCTCTCAAAACCGACAAGAACCTTCCTGAGCAGTAACCATTTATCTTTTAAGCACCAAAGCCTGGTGAATATTCATAAATGTTAAATTCTGTGCACAGTCTAAGAATTGCCTGCAACCTGTGAACTTGGAGGAGTGAGAAGTGAGATTGGACTGTGAACCAAAGAACTTTTCTGAGCTTATGACATACCCATGCGCTTATAATTAGAAGGGGATTAAGTTAGGTTAGTTAATTCAATAGTAATATGTTAAAGTTTGATCCTGTTTTCATGTTTAAAGATAATTAAAAGCAACTTTTGTTTAAGTAACTACTTGTCGGTGAATTTCAATTGCGGCTTGATTTCGGGGTCCTCTGGGTCCGTCACATGTGTCCTTGGATCCCTCCACCTTCTCTGTCACCGCCCAGCCTCCTGCCCAGTCCAGCGGTGAGCCTGAGCTCCAGGCGTCCTGAGTCTCCCTCCTCGGTCCTTGGTTTCTCAACCCCCCCACCCCTCCCCCCCACTATGATCAGGGAGCTGCCAGTGCCCAAGTCCCTTTGGGAGCCCTACGGATCCTCGTCCCTGGTTCCCACAAGCCGGTCTCCAGCGGTGTAAGTCCAACGCCCTCCAAGACCCTCGCTTGTCCGTTGCTATGGTCTCCTCGCCTGTTGGGTCGTCTCCCAAGCTTCTTTACCCGGTCTCTGGTTCCCACGATGCAGACATGGAGATGGCTGAGGAATTTAGCAATTACTTTGCATCTGTTTTACCAAGGAGGATATAGGTTATGATCAGAATAGAGGTAGGAGTCAAGCAGTATCTAGGGACTTGGTGAAATTACCGAAGGAAACAGAGAATTTGATGGATATTCAGATCCAGAAGCAGGTGGTTGTGAGCAAATTGTTAGAACTGAGGCCTGATAAGTCCCCTGAGCCTGATGGGCTGCATCCCAGGGTGCTCTGGAAATTGTGGAGGCACTGGTCGACATTTTCCAAAGTTCTTTAGATTCCAGGGAAGTGCCTGCAGACCGGAGAGTGGCTGATGTAGTATCACTTTTTAAGAAAGGAGGAGAGAGAATACGGGAAATTCTAGACCGGTCAGCGTGACGTTGGTGGTGAGGAAGATATTGGAATCTATCATAAAAGGGGAAGTAGCAGAACACGTAGGAAGGAAGAAGAGTATCGGCGAGGGTTCCTTAAAGGAAAATCTTGCTTGACTAATCTACTGGAATTTTTCAAGGACGTAGCAAGGAGGGTGGACTCGGAAGAGCCAGTGGTTGTGGTGTACATGGACTTTCAGAAAGCCTTTGATTAAGTCCTACACAGGAGGCTAGTTTGCAACATCAAGGAACATGGTATCGGGGGTAGGGTGCTATCATGGATAGATAGTTGGTTGAGAAATAGGAAACAAAGGGTTGGGATAAACAAGTCACTTTCTGGATGGCAGGATATGACGAGTGGGGTCCCTCAGGGGCGGTGTTGGGCCCTCAGTTGTTTATCATTTATGTAAATGATTTGGATGAGGGGGATTTGCAGATGACACTAAACTGGGTGGCAGTGTAAAGAGTGAGGAGGATGTCAGTTTTCATAGAGAAATTTGTTGTTCGCTGGACACCCACAACTGATTCCTTTTTAATCAGCCATTTCAGTGTCTTGCTGAAGAAACTTGCCCTATCAGGGTTCTCCAGATGATAACCTCTTTCTTTCAGGTCACCATAGAGTTCCTTTTTGTTTCCCTTGTTTCAAGTGAAACATTAGACTGCCAGTGCTCTCATCTTGCATGACCCACAAGGACTTTGACCAGGCTGAACTAAGCATTAGCAACCCATCTTCCAAATGGGGTTTTCCACAAGCTTGCCAGCTTGTCCTGTTCCAGTCCCAGCTACTGCTGCTGACTGTAAAACTGCAGAACATCTCTCTCTCTCTCAGAGAAAAGCCTGTTTGACTCTCTCTGCAAAACCACATGACCCTCTTAGAACAGCAAGTTCACCTCCAGACAGCCAACGGCTCCAACAAGTTCTTTCATTTCTTGCCTTTTTGTAAACAACAATCCATTATTGAAGTCTCTTGGGCACTCTCCAAAGCTTTTGCAAAAGCTCTTGGTGCCGGCCTGTCTAGCATGAGCAGAGCTCCAATATTTTAAATGAGATCTGTTTTAAAGTGTTTGTATGTGACCTACATTAAAAAAACTGCCCCAATTTATCTCCCCAAAACATATCTATTTACAATACAAACACAACATAATCTGTCACACTAGACAACATTTGCACTGTGATCTTGCCACGAAACAATGAATTTCGTGACATGTTCACGACATGAAATTCTAATTCTGGAAGTTTCGTTTGTTGAGTGCATAGAATATATAAACCTACCCCCCAAAATAAACATAACTATCCCTACCTCATAACCAACTATATACCTGGTACTCCCTTCAGCCAGTCTGGATGAGTTTGTCAAAGGTGTGGCAGATGGAGTACAATGTTAGTAAGTGTGAGGTGATCCACTTTGGCAAGAAAAATAAAAGAGCTGAATATTATTGAAAGGGTGAAAAACTACAGCATGCTGTTGTGCAGAGGGACTTGGGAGGGCTTGTGCATGAATCGCAAAAAGTTAGGTTGCAGGTGCAGCAGGTTATTAAGAAGGCAAATGGAATGTTGGCCTTCATCGCTAGAGGTATTGAATTCAGGAGTAGGGAGGTCATGTTGCAACTGTATAAGGTACTGGTGAGACCGCACCTGGAGTACTGTGTCCAGTTCTGGTCTCCATATTTGAGGAAGGATATACTGGCTTTGGAGACGGTCCAGAGGAGGTTTACTAGGTTGATCCCTGGGATGAAGGGGTTGACTTATGATGAAAGATTAAATCGTCTAGGATTATATTCGCTCGAGTTCAGAAGAATGAGAGGAGATCTTATAGAAACATATAGGATTATGAAGGGTATGGATAGGATAGATGTAGGAAGGTTTTTTTGAGCTGGCCGGGGAAACTAAAACGAGAGGACACAGTCTCAAGATTCGGGGGAGTAGATTTAGGACAGAGATGAGGAAAAATCGTTTTTCCCAGAGAGTAGTGAATGTTTGGAATTCTCTCACCAGGGAAGTGGTTGAGGCTGCCTCATTAAACATATTTAAAATTCGGTTAGATAAATTTTTACATGATAGAGGAATTAGGGGATATGGGGAGAAGGCAGGTAGGTGGAGTTAGGTCCTAAATTAGATCAGCCATGATCGTATTGAATGGCGGAGCAGGCTCGATGGGCCATTTTTGGCCTACTCCTGTTCCTACTTCCTATGTTCCTATGAGTCAGTCTCCAGCAGTCCGCAGCCTCATGTGAATCCCTCAGATTCAGAGCCCCTCACCAGTCCGCCGCTGTGGTCACTGTACCGTAGGTCATCTTCTCTGATTCTGCTTTTCCTATGGGGTGGTGGGGGGGATGGTGGTGGTCTGGTGCCCTGCGTCAGTCCTCCCATTCACTGGAGTCTGCAACCCCTCGAGGTCGCTGTTGAACACAGACACCGCCATCTTAAGCACAGACCTTGCGGGATTTTAAAACACCGTCGGCCCCTTTAACAAGCCATTTAAAGCCAGTATGGAGCTCATGGCGGCAAGAATGGGCTATTAGACCCTGCTGGGGAGTGCTGGGTCTCTGCTCCCCACTCTCAGTGGGTCCGTACCAGTGGTAGTGCACCACTTTTTTAGACCTTGTTTACTATGTACCAAGACCCCTCTACCCTCCAACTCTCCCCACTTCCCCACCTTTCACTGTAGGACCACCCAAAATGCAACACCTCACATTTCTCTGCATTAAATTCCATCAACACGTCTCTCTGCCCACCTGCCCAGCCGATCAAGATCCTGCTGCAATCTTTGGCAAGCGCCTTTGCTCTCTGCAATACCACACACGAGTGTGATTCACAAACTTGCGATGCAGCACGTTCTCTCCATTCTCGATGAGATCTTTGGAAAGGCAGGCCAGTGAAATGGTTAAAAACAAATACGTGGGATGCTCCCTCGGCTCAGCATTGGAGGGAGGCAGGGATGGAGTTTTGTATGTGACTGTAGATTGAGTTCTCATCACCTGATCTGAGGAAAAATTTGATTGCACTGGAGGGATGGAAGAGCAGTGGTTCTCAACCTTTTTCTTTCCACCCACATCCCACCTTAAGCAATCCCTTACTAATCACAGAGCACCCATGGCTTAGTGATTACTTAAAGTGGGATTGAGTGGAAAGAAAAAGGTTGAGAACAACTTTTGGAGAACATAGAACATTCCAGCACAATACAGGCCCTTCAGCCCACAATGTTGTGCCGACCTATATATACCTAAAAAAAATGAAACCCTCCCTACCACATAACCCTCTATTTGTTTTCATCCATGTGCTTGTCTCAGAGTCTATTAAGTCCTCCTATTATACCAGGCCCCCACAACTCTCTGAGTAAAACAATGTACCCCTGATGTCTCCCTTAAACCTCCCTCCCTTCACTTTGTACACACGTCCTCTAGTGTTTGCTGATCCTGCCCTGGGAAACAGGCACTGACTGTCCACCCCATCTTTGCCTCTCACAATCTTGTCAACCTCTATTATCTCCTCTCATCCTTCTACGCTTCAAAGAGAAAAGTCCCAGCTCTACTAACCTTGCCTCATAAGACTTGTTTTTCCAATCCAGGCAACATCCTGGTAAATCTCCTCTACACCCTCTCCATAGCTTCCCCATCCTTCCTGTAATGAGGTGACCAGAACTGAAAGCATTATTCCAAGGAGATGGGTGAGGATTTCTATGTGAGATAGAGATTCCACCTGCAATCTGTACACTCAGTGTGGCCTCCTCGATGCAGATTGGGTGACCACTTCTCTGAACACCGGCTCTCACTCACAATGCAACACACAAACGTGCTGGAGGATCTCAGCAGGTCACACAGTTTCCATGGGTCGTGGTGGAGGCTGAAATATTAGGGGCATTTAAGAGACTCTTCGACAGGCACATGGATGGAAGAAAAATAGAGGGTAACAGGGTAGAAATGTTTAACTTTTTTTAGAAGGAATATATAAATTGGAACAACATCAGGACGAAGAGCCTGTACTGTGTAGCAATATTCCACTTTCTACAGCAGCGGTTCTCAACCTTTTTCTTTCCACTCACATCCCACTTTAAGTAATCCCGATGCCATCGGTGCTCTGTGATCAGGAAGGGATTGCTTAAGGTGGGATGTGAGTGGGAAGGGAAGGTTGAGAATCCCTGCTCTATTGAAATATTTTGCTTGAGAAAATGTCACTGGCCCATTTCTTTTGGAGTTCTGAAACCGTGCACATGACGAGTCAATGAGGTACAATTAAAACAGTGGTTTTTCCAACTTTTTCTTCCCATCCACATCCCACCTTAATCAATCCCTTACCCATCACAGAGCACCGATGGCATCGGGATGACTTAAAGTGGGATGTGAGTGGAAAGAAAAAGGTTGAGAACCGCTGGCCTATGTTAATGGGTGACCAATGTTTTAGGGCTGGGCCCTTTGTCAAGGTACGAGCAAAAGGGAGGCAGGTGTATGTTTAACAAGGTGGGGGAAGGGTAGGAGAGGAGAGCGGAGGGGTTGGAGGAAGACCACTAGCTTGTGGTGGTCACTTACCTTGGCCAGGAAGAGGAGAGTAAGAGAGTCAGTGTCACCCATGTGGGCAGTGAGCCGATGAGAAGGTCAGAGGTGTTTGGCTGGGCAGTGTTTGGAGAGTTGAAGAATGCAGTGTTTTGTCTCATGAATAATAAAATTCAACTTCAAGGTGTGCTGGAAGAAACGAGTGAGTGTATTGCTTATTCGTTTGTAAACTGTGTTAAATCAGTGGCGTTCCAGGCTAACAGTTCGTAGGTGGATATGGGTGGGAGGGTGATATGGTTAGTGTAGCAGTTAGCGCGGTATCTTGTAGTTCTAGCGACTCAGTTTCGAATCTAAGTAGTTTGTACATTCTCCCCATGTCTGCATGGGTCTTCTCCAGAGGTTCCAGTTTCCTCCCACCCTCCAAAACGTAGGGGGTCGTGGTTATTTGGGGGTATTTAGGTGTCACAGGGTCATGGGCCGGAAGGGCCCTGTTACATTGCTATAAGTCCACATTTTAAAACAGAGAAAAAAAGCTGAGTAGTGATGGGGGGAGGGGCCAACTCTCTGAAATGAGAGGAAAGAGATGAAGGGGTGGGGGCTGGAGGAAAGGAGACAGGGGGATAGGGAACACGAGAGACTTTGGGGAGGCGGCTAATTGAAATCGGAGAAGTTGGTGTTAATGCCATCTGGTTGGAGAGGACCCAGATGAAACATATCACCTCCTTTGGAAGGATGTGGAAACTATGGAGAGGGGGCAGAGGAGATTTTCCAGGAATTGACCTGGATTGGGAAACATTCTTATGAGGCAAGGTTATCTGAGCTGGGACTTTTCTCTTTGTAGAGTAGAAGGATGAGAGGAGACCTGATAGAGGTCGACAAGATTATGAGAGGCATAAATAGGGTGGACGGCCAGTGCCTGTTTCCCAAGGTAGCAAGAGCAAACACCAGAGGAAGTGTGTACAAAGTGAAGGGAGGGAAGTTTAGGGGAGACGTCAGGGGTAAGTTGTTTATACAGAGAGTTGTGGGGGCCTGGAATGTCTAGTCGGGGGTGGTGGTGGAGGTTGGAATATTAGGGGCATTGGAGAGACTCTCAGACAGACACATGGATGGAAGAAAAATAGAGGGTTATGGGATGGGGGGGGGTTTGTATTTTTTTAAAGGAATATATGGGTCAGCACATCATCGAGGGCTGAAGGGCCTGCACTGTGCTCTATTATGATCCCTGTACCCTGCTCCACTTATCCCATCCAACCTTGGAGATTTCAATACTTGCCTCGATGCTGGTCAACAGTTAGAAGACTCTCTGCCTTCATCTCAGGGAATGCGGTTCCAGGTGCAAAAGCTCCCACCCACCCCCCCTACCCACCCCCCTCCCCAATACACAATCAATTACACCAAGAGGCTGAAGGTCTGGAGCTTCGGACATCTGCGATCTACGTCCAGTTTGTTCGGCTTTAGAAGATTGTCTATCATGGTTAAAAAAAAATTATGGTACAGTCTCAGTTACACTAGACGGCTGGAGTTATAGAACGACAGGCTTTTATTACCATAAGACTGGACACACGCTCCTGCCCTGGCCCGATTCCAGGACTTGTACTGAAGGAAGGGCTTGGGTGTAACTGCCTTTATTAGGGGATTCCAAGGGAAGGAGTTAAAAAGGGAAGGCGGGCCAGCCATACCTAGGGACAGAGAAACAGCCTACAGTGGTGTTTCACCACACCCCATCCCCCCCCCCAAAACCCATAGCTCTCACCTGAAACCTATACTGACGTATATGTGGTGCCCTGTGGTGCAGCAAGCAAGCGCAAAACACATGAAAGACCAGTTGTAGTATCTTGATGGCTCCACATGTGTGAGTCGGCCTCCCAGGTTGTCTACCTGTAGGTACAGAAGCCGCCCCCTGCAATAGGCTGGTGGGCACGCGGACCAATGCTGTGGTTGGGTCACGACTGTCCACATTTCCTTTTGGCGCTGATGTGGTGAGTCCAGACTTTCTAAAGGCCTTGCAGGAGATCACGCACGAGAGGTGAGGTTCTCCACTGCGGTGGCAATAACAGAAAGGTAGATTATTATCTGAAAGGTGGCAAAGATGGAAAAGGGGGAGGTGCAACGTGACCTGGTGGTCATGGAGCATCAGTCAGAGAAGTTTGGAACTGAAGAAAACCAGCAGAAGTTGGCCTTTATTGTGCAGAGTTTTTTCACATAGAAGCAGGGAGGTCTTACTGCAGTTGTATATTGTCTTGGTGAGGCCACACTTGAGTATGGTGTCCTAATCTGAGGAATAACATACTTGCTATTGAGGTGCAGGCAGGTGTGGTGATATGTAATGACACCACTCAGTCACCAGGGGGCATCCCAGTGACCTTGTCTACGAAGGAGTCCAGAGCTACAGTCTAGCTTTCCAGGTTGGTCTTGGAGCGAGACAAGACCCCTTAGTGTACATATTAGTTTATTAAAGCTGTCTTAAACTCGCACTGCTGGTCTGGTTATTGTCAGGACACAAGGTTCCTGGGACAGCAGAACTGATGGATGGAGAAAGACTAGACAGACCAGGGTAACACTCATTGCGATTTGGAAGAATGAGATGGGATCTCTTTGAGATGAATACAATCCTGTCAGGACTGGACATGTTAGATGCAGGAAGAATGTTCTGGATGTTGGGAACGTCCAGAGCACAGTCTCGGGAGAAGGAGGAAGCAGTTTAGACTGAGTTGAGGAGAAACTTCTTCATTCAGAGAGTTGTGGACTTGGGGGACTCCTGGCCACAGTAGGTTGTTGTGGCTGGTTCATTGGATAGGTTCACGGTGCTGAGTTGGAGATAGTTCACAGTTTTAAGATCTGGGGACTGAACATCTCCAGCAACCTGTCCTGGTCTGATCTGCATTGACACAAAGGGCAGGAAAGTGCACCAGAGTCTCCACGTCCTTAGATGTCCGACAAAATATGGCACACCACCTGTGTACCTCAATAACTCTTACAGGGGCACCATTTACCATCCTGTCAGGGATGGGGACTGCTCTGCCCAAGACCGCAAGAAACTACAGAGGGTTTGGAACATAGTTCAGTCCATCAGTGTGTGTGTGTGTGTGTGTGTGTATTTGGGTGTGTGTGTGTGTATGTGTGTGTGTGTGTGTGTGTGTGTGTGTGGGGGGGTATGTATGTGGGTGGTGTGTGTGAGTGTGTGTGTGTGTATGTGTGTATTTGGGTGTGTGTGTGTGTATGTGTGTGTGTGTGTGTGTGTGGGGGGGGGTATGTATGTGGGTGGTGTGTGTGAGTGTGTGTGTGTGTATGTGTGTGTGTGTGTGTGTGTGTGTGTGTGTGTGTGTGTGTGTGCATGTGTGTGTGTGTATGGGTGTGTGTGTGCGCCAGTGTGTGTGTGTGTGTGTGTGTGTGTGGGGGTGTGTGTGTGTGTGTGTGTTTGTGTGGGTATGTATGTGGGGGGTGTGTGTGAGTGTGTGTGTGTGTGTGTGTGTGTGTGTGTGTGTGTATGGGTGTGTGTGTGCACCAATGTGTGTGTGTGTGTGTGTGTGTGTGTGTGTGTGTGTGTGTGTGTGCTAGAGATGCTGCTTTGCGAAGAGTCTGCTGTAGATATGTGTGGTCTCAGCTACCAACATTTCCTGCTGCCCTGCCCACTTATTTGCAAGACACTGGAGCTCCACTTGTCATCCACTTGTTAACTCTGCAGAGCAAGCCAACACTGCAGGATAACTGGAGCTTTGCAGTCAGGGTGTGAGGGGCTTTGATGTGAAGCTGTGAACTCAGGAGAACTCCTCCCACACATTTCACAGACTACACTCAGAGCATGTGTGTGTGGGGTGGGAAGGAGGGGAGAGGGAGATTCTCAAACCTGTAGGCTTCTCAATTTGCCTCTCTCCCTGTACAAAGTTATAGAGCAATGAGGAACAAAGATGATGTAGACCCTTCGGCCCAACTTATCTATGCTGACCACATGATGCAGTTACTGCAGAGAAATGGATCAGAGGTCGATCCACAGGACCATAAGAGTGGCAGAGAGAATCACTGGGGTCTCCCTCCCCTCCATCGACGTGATCTACTGGGATCATTGTCTGAAGAGGGCGGGCAAAAACATTGAGGATCTCTTCCACCCCACACACAGCATCTTTCAGCTGCTCCCATTGGGGAAGAGATCCAGGAGGATCAGAGCCAGCCCCACGAGGTTGAGGAACAGCTTCTCCCCACGGGCAGTGAGACTGTTGGACGACCAAAGGAACCGCTCACACTAATGTGAGATTCTCACATTTACAAAACAATATCTAAGAATCTTCCTGAGCGGTAACCATTTACCTTTCGAGCACCAAACCCTGGTGAAGATTATAAATGTTAAATTCTGTGCACAGTATGAGAATTGCCTGCAACCAGTGAACTTGGAGGAATGAGAAGTAAGATTGGAGGGTGAACCAAAGAACTTTTCTGAACTTAGACACACATTACATACACGTGCACTTAGAATTAGAAGGGGGTTAAGTTAGGTTGTTAAGTTTATAGTGATAAGTTAAAGTGTGATTCTATTTTCATGTTTAAAGATAATTAAAAGCAACTTTTGTTTAAGTAACCATTTGTCTTGGTGAATATCTATTGCTGCTGGGTTTTGGGGTCCTCTGAGCTCATAACACTATAAATCACATTTTTAAAATAAATAAATGTGTGCAGAACAAGAGGAGGTGGGGCAATATCTGTGGTTCATTGTCCGTTCAGAAATCTGACGTTGGAGGGTAAGAAGCTGTTTCTGGGCCACTAAGTGTTTGCCTTCAGGCTCCTGTCCCTCCTTCCTGATGGTAGCAGAGTGGAGGGCCTGACCCGGGTGGTGGGGGTCTGCTTTCTTCAGACACCATCTCTTGTAGATGCCCTTGATGGGGTGAAGACTGGAGCCCTTGATGGCGCTGGCCGAGTTCACAATTCGCTGTGGTCTTTTCCTGTCCTGTGCATTGGCACCACCATCCCAGCCAGAATGCTCTCCAGGGCACACCTGTAGAAATTTACAAGAGTCTTCGGTGACATACCGAATCTCCTCAAACCCCTCATGAAGTATAGCCGCTGGTGAGTGAGCCTTCTTCGTGATTGCATGGAGGTCCCAGGACAGATCTTCAGAGATGTTGACACCCAGGAATTTGTTGTTCTTAACCCTCTCCACTGCTGACCCCTCGATGAGGACAAGGTCGTTCTCCTTATTTCCCCTTCCAAGGACCACTAGATCTCTCTGCCTGCCTTATGGCAAATGGGATGTTCGCCTTCCTCGCTAGAAGAACTGAATTCAAGAGCAGGGAGGTCATGCTGCAACTGTACAAGGTCCTGGTGAGGCTGCACCTGGAGAACTGCAGTTCTGATCTCCATACTTGAGGAAGGAAATACTGGCCTTGGAAGCGGTCACCAGGTTGATTCCGGAGATGAGGAGGTTGGGCTACGAGGAGAAACTAAATTGCCTGGGTTTATACTCACTCAAATTCAGAAGAATGAGAGGAGATTTTACAGAAACATATAAAGTTATGAAAGGGATGGATAAGATAGAGGCAGGAAAATTGTTTTCACTGGTAGGTGAGACCAGAACTAGGGGACACTGTGGTGATACACTACTCACCTACTGCAGGTGGCAACCTGCGTGCCTGCAGAAGAGCACTGGAGGACAAGGCAACACCTGGTCGGGTGTCATGGACCATGGACCAAGCCCCACCCGGTCGGCTGCCAATCACCCTCCAGGATATAAGCTAGATCCAGCCCCTCAAGGTCAGTCTCAGAGCCAGCACAGCTACTCTCACAGTCAGCTCTGTGGAAGTTTTTGTGGAATAAAGCCTGTTGAACAGACTTTATGTTGAACAGCCTCAAGATTCAGGGGAGTAGATTTAAGATGGAGGTGAGGAAAATCTGTTTTTCCCAGAGAGTCGAGAATCTGTGGAATTCTCTGCCCAGGGAAGTGGTTGAGGTGACTTCATTAAAGATATTTAAGGTTCAATTAGGTAGATTTTTACATCAAAAAGGAATGAAAGGAGATGGGGAAAAGGCAGGTTGGTGGAGATGAGCCCATTATCAGATCAGCCATGATCTCATTGAATAATGGAGCAGGTTCGACGGGCCGGATGGCCGACTCCTGCTCCTATATCTTATGTTCTTATGTTAAAAGTTAAAGAATTTCACATATGTTACATTCTAAAAAATGTAGTATTATGTACAATAACGGAACCTTTACCTTTTAACTTTTACCTGAAGTCCACAATCAGTTCCTTGGTTTTGCTAACGTTGAGTGCAAGGTGTGATACCTCTCAACTACTGATCGATCTCCCTCCTGAACGCTTCCTCATTGCCATCTATGATTCCGCCGACGACCCAGTTGTCAACAGCAAATTTATAGACAGCATTTGAATTGTGCCTGGCCACACAGTCATGGGTGTAGTGAGAGTAGAGCAGTGGGCTAAGCACGCGTTCTTGGGGTGCACCTGTGTCGAACGTCAGTGACATTGTTTCCGATGGTCTTCTGATGAGGAAGTCGAGGATCCAGTTGCAGAGGCCCAGGGTTTGTCGAACACCGCTGAGGGGATAATGGTGTTGAAAGCTGAGCTGTGGTCGATGAAGAGCAGCCTGATGTCCATGTCGGCCTGAAGGTAAATGTGCAGGTTGAGCTGGTGGTGAAGAAGGCAAATGCAATACTGGCGTTCATTTCAACAATCTAACCCTTCCCTACCTCACACCCATAACCATCTACATCCATGTACCTGTGTAAGAGTCTATTGACTAACCCGATGCTGTCTGACCCCGTCTTCTGTTTGCTCAAGATTCTAGCATCCATAGTTCACATGTTCCTCCCGATTAAAACTCTTAAATTTATAAATTTAGACATACACCATGGTAACAGGTCCTTTGGACCCACAGTCCGTGCCCCCCAATTAACCTACAACCCCCAGTACAGTGGAAGTAACCGGAGCCCCCGGGGAAAACCCGCGCAGAGACAGGGAGAACGTACAAACTCCTTACAGCCAGCGCGGGATTCGAACCTGTGTCATAGCCACTGGCGCTGTAACAACATTACACTAACCGTGCTGTTCCACACTGATTAAGAATATCAATGATCCACAAGTTCTGGAATGTTCAGTATAAGGGGCAGTCACACTGTTTGGCAGCTCTGCCGCAGAAACCAGAGTGGGGAGATATTTTCCCATCCACATTGCTGAAGCATTTATTGCCCATCCATCCGAGTATGCCTCTTGAGAAGGTAGGAGAGATCCCCTTCTTGACCCACCACAGTCCCTGGGATGAAGGAGCCCCCAGGGTGTTAGTGTGGAGGGACACCCACGGTTTAGACCCAGTGATGGTGAAGCATGGCTTAAAGGGGTACCATCAGGGATGGTGGTCCTCCGTGCTGAACACCCCTGCCCCTTTCTCGGTGAGAGGGAATGTGGGCTCGGGTGGGAGATGTAGAAAAAAACGCTGCAAATGCTGGAACTCAGATGTTGAAAGGCATGGACAGAGTAGATGTAGAAAGGTTGTTTTCCGCGGTGGAAAACTTAGAAAAGAGAACCGAGGGCAGTGAATCTGTGGAATTTATTGCCACAGGCGGTTGTGGAGGCCAGGTCATTGGGTATATTTAAGGCAGAGTTTAGGAGGTTCTCAATTAGCCTGGGGAACCAGTGAAAACAATTTTCCTGCCTCTATCTTATCCATCCCTTTCATAACTTTACGGTGAGACGGCCTGGGCTGTGTAGGATAATGGATCATGACTGAATGGCAGGATACACTCGATGGGCTGAATAGCCTATTTCTCCTCCTGTGTCTTATGGTCTTATGGTCATGGTGCTCAACAGGCCAGGTATCATCTGAGGAGAGGGAAAAACAGGTCCAAGATCTTCTTCAGTGTTTGAACGGAGTAGGCAGTATCTATTTATTGGACTTTGCACACTGCAGCAACCGTGTGTAATGGAGGATTTAGACCCTGCTTTTGCTTCTGCAAGGCTGAGTGTCAGTAACCTACTTTGAGAATAATGTAAGGATCAGCAGGCATAAGCTAAATTCCACCATGGGGCCCAGAGATGCAGTTATCTGACAAAAAGACATCTGGTACCAAGAACGTTTAATCTTCCTGCTTGTTAGCCGGTTGCTGTTTGAGATTGATGGGATTGTTGGTCTCAGACTGTCAGCCGAGGCCTTGAAGCTAAGTAAACCATTGTATTCAAAGTGATAAGCTAGAATGGGTAATATAAGCCATGGTCCCACTGCTGAAGTTTCAGACTCTCTGAGGGGTGGAAACATCTGTCAGCAAGAAGAACTAGAGTCCAACCAATGTTCCGGTCAGGGGAGGTGGAGAAGCTGCTACCGGCGCCCCGAAAACTTACTACAAGTGTGCAGTCGTTGCCTCGCTTCGGCAGTTGGGACCAGTCCAGGCATTGATAAGTATAATTGGAAAGGGCTTGCATATTGTAGTTTGAAATCAGCTTAAGATTTTGTAATAAAGATTTGTATAAACTGTACTGCTCTCGATGTGTGTGTCTCTGTTTTCTTTCGGTAGCTCAAACACTGTGACCAATCTAAAACGAACAAAGTGAGAGGTACAAGTTTACCCAGGACACCGTGTTACAGGGTCATTAGTAAACAACACAGAAACAGGCCCTTCAGCCCATTTTGGGCTACCGACCTGAGCTAGTCCCATTTGCCTGTGTTTGGTTGTATTCCTTGGTGCAGGGAATGAATGATGGTTAAAGATTTACATTTATTTGTCACATTAGACCTGGTACAGTCAGAATAGTTCTTTTGCAATCAGTCTAACAGGTCAACCCTAACTTTCATGTAATAGTGTAGAACATGTAATATTACACCAAATTTCCTTCTGCCTGCTGTAAGATAGTCACCATTGGTGTCGTCCAGCACCCCCTACAGTATGGAAGAAAGAGAAGCAAAAGAGAGTCCCTTCAGAGTCAACCGAGTGTCCATGGATTTACCTCCAGTTCTCCCACAGCCTCTGCAGCCCCACAGACTCCTGTTCGATCCATCGGCCACCCGAGCTCTAGATCCAAACCTCTGACACGATCAGAAAACCTTGAGCACCCGAGCCCCTTTGGGATCCCTTCCTTGCTCTCACCCACCTCTTGAATCGTAGCTCTGATACTTGGTTCCCACAAGCCAGTCTCCAGCAGCCCGTGTGGGTTCCCTGACCGCAAGTCGCCCACAGCCCATGTGGGTCCCTCAGCCGCTGAGCCCTTCGCTGGAAGAGCAGAAAAACAATCTTAGAATTACAAGGAGAAAGAAAGATCATGGTTTGTGTAATGGCAACATGGTCAACATGGTGGTTAGCGCAACACGATTACAGCACCACTGACCCAGGACTGAATCCGCCGCTGCTTGTAAGGAGTTTGTATGTTCTCCCCGTAAATGCATGGGTTTTCCCCCAGATCCTCTGGTTTCTTAAATTTAAATGTAGTCATACAGCACGGTAACAGGCCCTTCCAGACCACGAGCCCGTATTGCCCAATTACACCTGTTACAAGCCAAGAGGACGCATAAACCCAGCAGCAATAGATATTCTCCAAGATAAATGGTTACTTAAACAAAAGTTGCTTTTAATTATTCTTTAAACATGAAAATACAATCACACTTTAACTTATCGCTATTGATTTAACTAACCTAACTTAATCCCCTTCTAATTCTAAGCGCAAGTGTGTGTAAGTTCAGAAAAGTTTTTTGGTTCACAGCCAATCTCACTTAAACCTGTGCACAGAATTGAATATTTACAAAGTTCACCAGGCTTTGGTGCTTGAATGGCAAATGGTTACTGCTCAGTAAGGTTCTTGTCAGTTTTTAGAGAGAGATTTGTTGTTCCTGTTTAATCAGCCACATCAGTGTCTTGCTGACGAAACTTGCCCCTTCAGGGTTCTCCAGATGATCACCTCTTTCTTTCAGGTCATCACAGAGTTCCTTTCTGTTTCACTTATTCCAAGAGAAACATTAGACAGCCTGTTCTCTCCTCTTGCATGAACCACAAGAGCTTTGACCAGGCCATCTTCAAAAAGGAGGCTTTCCATAAGCTTGCCAGCTTGTCCTGTTCCAGTCCCAGCTGCTATTGCTGGCTGTAACACTGTAGAAGTGATCTCTGTGTGTGTGTCTCTCTCTCTCTGAGAGAAAATCTGTTTGACTCTCTCTGCTTGCAAAACCACATGATCCTCTCAGAACAGCAAGATCTCTTCCAGACAATCTGTGGCTCCAGCAAGCTCGCTCATCTGATGCCTTTTGTAAACAACAATCCATTAGTGAAGTTTCTTGAGCACTCTTCAAAGCTCTTGCAAACACTGTTGAGGCCCTGATATGTCTAGCATTAGCAGAGCTCCAGTATTTTAAATAAAATCTGTTTCAAAGTGTTTTAATGTGACCTACTCTAACAAACCTTCCCAATTAATCTCCCAAAAACTTATCTATAATACTCTGTCACACACCCAATTCACCTACAACCCTCGTATGTTTTGAACGGTGGGAGGAAACTGGAGCACCCGGAGGAAACCCACACAGACACGGGGAGCGTGTACCAACACCTTACAGACCACGTGGGATAAGAGCTCCGGTTGCTAGTGCTATAATAGCATTGAGCTAACTGCTATGCCAACAGGTTTTCCATCCCACATTCCAAAAATATACAGACTTTGTGGGTTAATTAATCACAAGGGTAAATTTGCATGGTGCTCATAAGCTGGAAGGGCCTGTTACCAAGCTACATGTCTAAATTTAAAAGAAATTCAATTACCACCAAGCAACGGCATCAGGAGAGCTCTGTGGTGGGGTTCATTCAGGAGCCTGATGGCTGCAGGGGAAGAAATTTTCTTTAAGCCTGTCAGTGCTCAGTTTCACACTCTCGAACCTTCTACCCAATGGGAGGAGGGAAAAGAGAGTGTGTCCGGGGTGTGATGGGTCCTTCAGTGCCTTTCCCGGGCAGTGGGAGATGTTGATCAAGTCAAGTTTATTGTCATCTGTTTGTACAAGTACAACCCGACCAAACAGTGTTCTCCAGTCCTTGGTGCAAAACACATAGACACACAACCAGACATCACACACATACAGACAGATCATACACATGCAGGACAAGTATTCAAACTATACAGATAAATCAATAAACATTATTTCCTGAATATGAGAGACTGTGAGCTGTTCCTTTGGTCACTCATGGTTGGTGCTGTGGTTTTACAAACACCTTTAAAGCACCAGGCAACCAGGACTGGGGATCGAATCCCATGCAGTCCGTAAGGAGTTTGTACACTTTCCCCGTGTCTGCATGGGTTTTTCCCAGGGGCTCCGGTTTCTTTCCACCGTTCGAGACACACCGGGGGTTGTAGGTTAATTGGGTGTAGGTGGGCAGCACGGACTCATGGACTGTCCGTGCTGTACATCTAAAAAATAAATTTTAAATTAAAATTCTCACTGCCCGTGGAAGAAGCTGTTCCTCACCCTGGTGGTGCCGGCTCTGTTGAAGGGGAGGGGATGTTCTGAGTTACATCCACCACCTTCCGCAGCTTCTCCCGACCTTGATTAGAGCAGTTCCCGTCCTGCCCCGTGACGCACCCTGCGATGAGGGGGTACAGATCGACGAAATGCAAGTAGGCTTTTACCACTGAGGGTAGGTGAGAAAGAAAGCAGAGAGCACGGTCGAAGTGATGGAGGGAGAAGGGGACAAGGAGGCGATGGAAGGGGTGCCCAATGAAACTGGTTTCTTTGTCCTGGTGTCCTACTTCACATCAGGAACTTTAGAAAAAAGTGATTAAAAGTGGAATCCTGACAGCCCTCGTAGAGTAACAAAGGTATTTTCATCAATGCGTTGGCTATTGAGCAGAACCTGACTCCTGCCTGAAGGCTGGGCAACTCCAAGCTCCAATTACATCTTCCACTTGGTAAGAGTAAATTGTGTTTAAATGTATCCTTTTCACTCAGTAATGAGATCAATTTAAACATCAAAAACGGAGGGAAATAGCTCCCTCAATTCAAAGATATCACCTTTTATAGACTGTCAATGTAAGGATTGTAAACTGTGATGAGAGGGAGGAAGGAGAGGGGTAAAGGGAATACAGGGTGTGGTGAGAAACAGCAGACTCTAACGTGTAGATACAGGACACAGTGAACTCCCACAGATCCAGTTGCTCAGAGTCCAAGTTTACAACTAATGTGCGGTCTATACACATCAAAACTAATTCCCACTTGTTCCCCGCAGCTCTGTATCAGTCCCCACACTGATCCCACTGCCCCGCTCTCTCCCACAGCCCTTTCTCAGTTCCCAAATTCATCCCACAGCCCCGCTCTCTCTCCACATCTCTGTATCAGTTCCCAAACTAATTCCACTGATTTGCTCTCTCCCCACAACCTAATCTAATCCCACTGCCCCGCTCTCTCCCCACAGCCCTGTATCAGTCCCCACACTGATCCCACTGCCCCGCTCTCTCCCCACAGCCCTGTATCAGTCCCCACACTGATCCCACTGCCCCGCTCTCTCCCCACAGCCCTGTATCAGTCCCCACACTGATCCCACTGCCCCGCTCTCTCCCCACAGCCCTGTATCAGTCCCCACACTGATCCCACTGCCCCGCTCTCTCCCCACAGCCCTGTATCAGTCCCCACACTGATCCCACTGCCCCGCTCTCTCCCCACAGCCCTGTATCAGTCCCCAAACTAATCCCACTGCCCCGCTCTCTCCCACAGCCCTTTCTCAGTTCCCAAATTCATCCCACAGCCCCGCTCTCTCTCCACATCTCTGTATCAGTTCCCAAACTAATTCCACTGATTTGCTCTCTCCCCACAACCTAATCTAATCCCACTGCCCCGCTCTCTCCCCACAACCCTGTATCAGTCCCCACACTGATCCCACTGCCCCGCTCTCTCCCCACAGCCCTGTATCAGTCCCCACACTGATCCCACTGCCCCGCTCTCTCCCCACAGCCCTGTATCAGTCCCCACACTGATCCCACTGCCCCGCTCTCTCCCCACAGCCCTGTATCAGTCCCCACACTGATCCCACTGCCCCACTCTTTCCCCACAACCCTTCATCAATCCACAAACTCATCCCAGTGACTCACTCTCTCCTACACCCAGGACTCAATCCCTAAAGTAACCTCACTGCCCTGCTTTCACCTTGTTGAATTCTTCTGGAAAATTCCTTTTCTTTCACAACCTTCCACTTTGGAAAGTTTTCTGATCTGGAACTTGTTCATCCCAGATTTTTCTCCTCCAAGCTGTGCTGTGATGATGTGTTGTTGTGATTCAGGATCTTCACCGGAATGTACACCTGAAGCCCTCTGATACCTGGACAGAGATTCCTGTCATGGAGTCCTATAGCCCAATGTCCGGGCTGTGAACCAGCTTGTGCACCTGAGTAGCTTCCTTTCCCCTCATAGAGTCACAGAGTCTCACAGGCTGGAAGCAGTCGCTTCAGCCCAACTTGCCTATACTGTCCAAAATGTCCCTCCAACACTTGTCCTACATGCCTGCATTTGGCCTAGATCCCTCGAAACCCAACCCATCCATGTAACTGTCCAAATGCTTCCTAGCAATAGTGCCTGCTTCAAGTCAAGTTTATTGTCTTCCGATTGCACAAGTACAACCCGGCGTAACAGTGTTTTCCAGTCCTCAGTGCAAAACATGCAAAAACACACAACCAGACATAACACACATAGAGACAAACAATATACATGCAGGACAAGTATTCCATCTATATAAATAAATATTGTTTCATGAATATGAGAGTCTCGGATGGTCAGTGTGAGAAGATCCTTTGGTCGTTCAGCATTCTCACTGCCCATGGGAAGAAGCTGTTCCTCAGCCTGGTGGTACTGGCTCTGATACAAGATACAAGAGCAGAAGTCAGCCATCTGCCCGTCAGGTCTCCTCTGCCATTTAACCATGAGCTGGTCCTTATCACTCAGCCCCACTCCCCGGCTTCCTCCCCGCAACCCTCGATGCCCTGACTAATCAAATACCTGTCAACCTCTGTCTTAAACGCACCCAACGACCTTGTTTCCTCTGCCGCCCCCGGCAACAAGTTTCACAGACCCACGACCCTCTGGCTAAAGAAATTTCTCCGCACTTCTGTTTTAAATTGGCGCCTTCGTCTCCTGAAATTGTGGCCTCTTGTCCTGGATTCCGTTATCTTTTTCCCGACAGTAGCTGAAAGATGCTGCATGCGGGGTGGAAGGGTCCTCACTGATTTTGTGCGGCCCCTTCAAACAATGATCCCAATAGATCCTGGTAGATCATGTCTGGATGTTGTCTAGATTAGGGGATATGAGCTTTAAGGAGTGGGTGGACAAACGTGCGTCATTTGCTCTGGAGCTTCAAAGGCTGCGGGGAGACCAGATTGAAGTTTGTAAAATTATGAGAGCCATTTTGATAGGTTAAACAGATAGAGTCTTAGTTGGTCAGTGGAGAAATCTAACTAAATCCCAGCATGTGTGGGACAGAAACTCTCACCTGCTCACATTAAGTGGGGATATACCACAGCTAGAACAAGGGGAAATAGCCTCAAGATCCAGGGAGTAAAAAGGGCAAAACTTCAGGATTGAAGGCTCCTGTTGAAAGAAGAGGCAGGGAAGACTGGTGAACCTCTGGAATTTGCAACCAAAAGCAGTTGTGGAGGCCAGATCATTGGATGTATTTGAGGCCGAGATTAATGGGTATCTGAATAGTCAGGGGATCAAAGGTTATGGGGAAGAGGCCGGGGAGTGGGGCTGAGTGGGAGACTTAAAATTTTTAGATATACAACGTCGTAACAGGCATTTTCGGTCCATGTGTCCATGCCGCCTAATTAACCTACAACCCCTGGTACATTTCAAAGGGTGGGAGGAAACCGGAGCCCCTGGTGAAAACCCATACAGACACAGGAGAACGTACAAACTCCTTACAGATAGCACGGGATTCGAACCCCGGTCCCAGTTGCTGGCTCAGTAACAGCGTTGCACCAATGGCTACGA